>NW_008335971.1:1395547-1401151 GCF_000622305.1 Nannospalax galili | reverse complement strand
CAAAACTAGGAATGGTGCAGTGCCCAAACTAGGAGTAGAGAACAGTGGGGGAGATGGAAGGGTGAATGAGGTTGGGGGAGTCAAGGCGCGGAGGGCTCTGCGATAGACTTGGCCCAAGTGGCCTGAGGATAGGAGAGCAGGTTAGGAGAGTTAGCCGGTGGTGCAGGTTCTGGGAAGCAGAGAGAGGTGAGGGTGGTGCCAGGTCCAGACGCAGTGCTCTTGGAGCCCAAGGAAGGCACTAAGTTGGTCTAGGTGAAAAGGATCAGGAAGCAGTATTGGTTCCCCAGGTGTCTGGGGCCCCAAGACTAGGAATGGCACAGGGTCCAAGCTAGAGTATAGAATGCCAGGCGGGGGGGCAGGGGGGTGGGGGGTGGGGTGGAAGGGTGAATGAGGCTTAGGGAGTCCCGGCGCGGAGAGCTGCGCTGTAGACTTACCCCAAGAGGCCTGAGGATAGTAGTGCCAAGACGTTTATTTTTAAAAAATACAGAAAATTGGTGAAAATAAGGAGTCTTCCTTTATCTTCTCTCTGGGAAGAATGACAGAACTATTTCACTAAGTATTACTTACTTTGTTCAGAATATATTTATTTAATAAAGTGAATATAGCTTGCTATTATTTGTATATAATTATGTTATATACTATTTAAGATTTATACCAATGAAAGAACTCAGTAACAAGATGGTTGGATTTTAATGTCTGAGATGGAAACTAAGACAAAGATCTAGAAAATATGAGATCTCTGTTTGACATTTTATTATTTAACTATTGAAAGAAAATTGTTATGTAAAAGAAAACTGTTCATAATGTTAATTGTTATTAAAATTTTGTTAAATATATACAAAATTACCTGTACTTTAAATGTTATCAGCAAATATTTTAATTAATAAAGAGTTCATATTAATTTGGGTGTGTTATAATTCATTCCAGTTGCTTCAAAAATGATTGACTTATTTGTTTATTTGAGTTTATATTAGGTAATGTCAGGTCTGTACTGCAAATATTACAGTCTCATTTTGATTACAAAATGGCAAAGTACCTTAGCAAAACTCAGATGCTATGAGAAGTCCAAAAAATTCCAGTACAGGAAATTCCCCTACATGGACACTTGAAAGAGTAGGTGCCAGATACAAGGCTGGACTTTGACAACTATCAGCACATCATATTTTTAAAAGAAAACTAATGCAAAACATAATGCAATTAATATCCTACAAACAATAAGAAAAACCAAGAGAATATGTCCCCTAGAAACCTACTAGTCCACAGAAGTGCACAACAATGAGAACTGTCCTAAGGAATCCCACGATGGAAAATTTAAAAGAACGATTATAAACATGATCAAAGAACTTCAAGAAAACACAGACAAACAACTCCAAAATCTCAGGAAAGGAACAAACTTATGAAGACAGCCCAAGAATATACAAATGTGTGGCTTAATGAAATATCAAAAACAAGACATAACTTCAAAAAAAGAATTTGGAAAAGAAATAGAAAAAGTGAAGAAAACCCATGTAGAAATGAGCATGGGTTTGAAAATGCAAAAATCCAACTACAAACAACAGGGGAAAGTCACAGAAATAGAACAAATGAAATGGAAAATAGTGTATCAAGACTAAATGACAACAATGAAGATCTGGACTCCATAGGGAAAGATTATGTAAAATTCAAAAGAAAAACACAGAGATGGACTACAGAGAAAAGGTGGGACAACATGAAAATGACAAATCTACAAATTATAGGCATACAGGAAGGAGAAGAATCTCAGGCTAATGGCACTGAAAAGATCTTCAACAGATTATAGAAGAAAACTTCCTTAAATTAAGGAAAGGCATACCTATAGAGATTCAAGAAGCACATAGAAAGCCAATTAGACATGATCAGAATAGAAAGTCCTCATAGTGTGTCATAGTAAAAACATTAAATGTACAGAACAAAGAGAGGTTACTCTAAGATGCTAGAGAGAGGAAAAAAAAAGTTACATTTAAAGACAAACCTATTAGAATTAGATCTGACTTTTCAATGCAAACTATGAAAGCCAGAAGAGCCTGGAGCAAAGAATTCTGAGTTCTAAACAACCATGGATGCCAACCCCAAATACATTACCCCAAAAAATTAATTATCAAGATCAAAGAGGAACGGAAGTTTTCCATGATATGAATAGGTTGAAAGAATTCATGTCCCCCAAACCAGCCCTACAGAGAGTACTTGAAGCAATACAAAGGACCAAAGAATGGAATGAGTATCCCCAAGAGGTTACAGAAAGGAAATCAAGACTTGGTATAATAGCAGAAACAAAATAAGGCCAGAAAAACAAAGAAATTAAAGTGACAATATGGAATACACAATCTTTCAATGATTACACTAAATGTAAATGCCCTCAACTCCCCTGTCAAGAGACATAGGCTAGTGCAATGGATCAAGAAAGAAAACCCATATTTTTTTTTGTCTTCAAGAAACTCATCTCACCTTCAACAATAGAAACTATCTGAGGGTGAAAGGGTAGAAAAACATATTCCAAGGAAATTGCCCTAAGAAGCAAGCTGGTGTCACAATTCTAATATCTGACAAAATATACTTCAAATGAAAACTAATAAGAAGAGATAAAGAGGGTTACTTCTTCTAATCAAAAGAACAATTGACCAAGATGATATGACAATCATGAAACATATATGCACCAAACTCTAGAGCACACAATTTCATAAAAACAGTACTTCAGGACTATAAATCAGAGATTAACCCCCAACTCAGTAATATTAGATGACTTTAATGCCCCACTGTCTTCAATAGACAGGTCAACTAGACAAATAATGAACAGACATCTGAATTAAGTGAAATCTTACATGAAATGGACCTAACAGACATCTACCGAATATTCAGCCCAAGCACCAAAGAATATACTTTCTACTCAGCAGCCCACGTAAGATTTTTCTAAATGATAAAATTCTGGTTTTAGAGACAAGGATAGAACTTAATTAAAAAATTAAGTGTGTCAAAATAAGTCTGATTATATGGTGCATTAATATGAAAAATACTGTGGCTAAAATGATTTAAAGAATCCATATCTGTAGCCAAATATATTAACCTTCAGGAACATTTTCTTATAACCCTTTCCTTCCTCAGTAATTAGTGGAAGAAGTAAGTACTAAAAAGACAGAAGCAAGTGAATAGTTAGCATAAGCCTTCTTCTTCCAGATTGTATCCCCTTTATGTCCTTCTCTTGTTCAATTTAGATTTCAAGCATTGTATTGAAAAGGAATATAGAGAGCAGACATCTTTTTCTTTTTCCTGATTATTAGAAATTCTTAATTTTTCCCATGTAGCATAGTGTTGATGTGGACTTGTTGTTGCATATTGCCCATTTTGTTGAGATATTGTCCG
This sequence comes from Nannospalax galili, assembly GCF_000622305.1. NCBI lineage: Eukaryota > Metazoa > Chordata > Mammalia > Rodentia > Spalacidae > Nannospalax > Nannospalax galili. Next base: position 1,397,776 of record NW_008335971.1, on the reverse strand, counting down.
AGTATGCTAGGTTCTTCAGGACTTTTACTATGAAAAGATGCTTAATTTTGTCAGAGACATTTTTTGATCTGATGAAATGAAGGTGTGCTCTCTGCCTTGGAGTCTATTTATGATTGATTACATTTATTGATTTACATATGATAACCCTGTCTCTGCACCTGAGATGAAGTCAAGTTTGATCATAATGATCATTTTGATGTGTTCCTGAATTAAATTGTTAAATATTTTATTAAACATTTTACGACTAAATTTATCAACAAGATCGTCTTATAAGTTTTTCTATCTTTTTTTAAAAAAAAACCTTCATCTGGTTTTGGAATCAGGGTATACCGAGTTAATAAAAATTTGGAAGTGTTTCTTCCTTTCATAACTTACAAAATAATTTGAGGACTCATGGTGTTAATTCTTCTTTGAATTCTGTTCTGCATCCAGCTGTCCTGTGGGCTTTTATAGTTGGGAGATACTTGATTTACGCTTCTATCTACTTAGATGTTGTGGGTCTATTTAGATTAGTTACTTCATCTTGGGTTATATCTGCAAATTCATATGTATTCAAAAATTCCTCCTTTTGTTTTAGATTTATGAGTGTAGTGGAACACAACCTTTTAAAATGTATTCTTATTGTTCTATGAATTTCTTCAATGTCAATTTTAATGTATCCTTTTCAATGACTAATGATATAGAATTGATGACCCAGATACAAGACCATTCTTCTACAGCCACCATATTTTTTTGACTGAGGGCAAAAACACCCACTAGAGAAAAAACATCCTCAGCAAATGGTGCTGTTCAAATTAAATAGTTACACGTAGAAGAATGAAATTCATTCTTTATTTTTCATTCAGCAAAAATCGCAGCACTGAATGAAATAAGGACATCGATATAAGATCTGAAATCCTAACTCTGTTAGAGTGCAAGTTAGGGAATATGTTTCACCTTAAAGGCATAGGAAAGTACTTTCTTATGAAAGGAAACCCAGTACCACACATTATTAAGAACAAAAATTGATAAATGAGGCATCACAGAAATAAAAATCTTCTGTACGGCAAAGGGCATCATAACTTCAGTGAAGATGCAGCTCACAGAATGGGAAAAAATTATGAGTGCTACATCTGACAGAAGGTTAGTGTCTAGAATACACAAAGAACACAAAGAAAGAAACAGCAAAAAAATCAATTAAATATTGAGACAAAGACTTTAAAAAAAGAGTTCTCAAAAGAAGAAATCAATGGCTAAGTAATATATTTTAAAATATTTTACATGGTCAGTCATCACTGAAATGCCTGAAACCATTCTGAGATTTCATTGACCACAGTCACAGTGACCAAAATCCAAATAACAAATGACAAAAAATTCTGGAGTGAATGTAGGGAAAAGGGAATCCTTATTGACTGCTGGTGTGTGTATAAACTAGGGCATACTTTGGTAATTCCATGAGGCATTTCCTCAATAAGCTATAAATAGATCTACCATATGATCCAGCTGTACCACTGCTGGTCATATTCCCAGAAGACTCTGATTCCTACTACAGAGATATTTGCTCATCCATGTGAATGCTGTTCAATTTGCAGAAGCCAGGAAATGGAAACAACTTAGTTGTTCAGCAACTCATGAATGGATAATGAAAATCTGTTAGAATTACACAAGTAAATATTCATCTGTTAAGAAAAAATGATACGGGGCTGGAGAAATGGCTTGGCAGTTAAGAACACTGGCTGTTCTTGCAGAAGATCTGGGTTCAAATCCCAGCACCCACATGGCAGCTAACAGCTGTCAATAACTCCAGTTCCAGGGGATTTGACAACCTCTTCAGTCCTCCATGGGCATTGCACGACACTGGTGCACTTACATACATGCAGGCAATAAACTCATACACATAAAATAAAAATAAAAATAAAGAAAAATGATATTATAGATTATCAATGTATAATCATAATGGATGGAATTGGAAATAATCATGCTAAAAGGTATAACCCAGACCCAGAAAGATAACTGCTACCTGTTTTCCTTATTATTTGGGTGCCATCTTTTATACATATGTGTGTTTAAATCAGCATACTGATAGAAATTGGGAAACTAGTAACAGTGTACACGGGAGGGTGATTTCAAGGGAATAGTGAAAAAGCACAGGTTTTAAAAGTGGCAAAGGAAACTAGTGGAACAGGAGGTATCAAATGGCCCGGAGGATGGGAAAACAGCATCTAGGACATAGAATGTGGATGCAAAACT
>NW_008335971.1:1359905-1395515 GCF_000622305.1 Nannospalax galili | reverse complement strand
GACAGACACGAGAGAGAGAGAGAAGGAGAGAGAGAGAGAGAGAGAGAGAGAGAGAGAGAGAGAGAGAGAGAGAGAGAGAGGAGAGAGAAAGAGAGACTTTGAATGGGATTATCCCATAATGGAAAACAATTTCTCCATAGATATAATTGGCTATCAAACAAAAAAGCCAACTTCCAGGTGTGGGTTACTTCTTTTTGACTTGCTGGTCAATAGAACCCACATACCACATATTTCCCCAAAACATAGCATACAGCTCCCAAAACCCTTGGTTAGCATCCAGCACTTGATGGTTAGATTTTATTTTTGAAATCATCAAATGCTTGAGTCATTGGACATGGAGAAATCAGATTGCTGTTGATCAGGAAGCTGCAGTCTTACTTTCTAGATTCAAAGTTCTGAGAGTTTCAATGAACACTGCAGAGGGAGAAAATTAAACACCAGTCTTACCCAGTTCTTAACCCTAAATGGTACAGTAAGACTGGCCTGGCAAGATATGCCATAGTGCAATAGTGGCATGAAGTTTATGGGTCTAACTACTTTCTGATTGAATTTAAGGTTCTTTGCAGAAAATGAAGTCCATAATTGACACCATTTTTTTGGCCAAGAACTGGTGACTAGAAAGGTGGTCTTAGAGGACAGACAACCTACCATTAACACTAATATTCTTCTAAATGGAAAATATATACAACCAAGTCCTACTGACTTATTGTTATTCTCATATATTAGTATATTTTTCAGCTTTCTCCATGGAAGCTTATTTTAGCAGTATAGACAGAAACTCACAACTTGTCAAGGTACACAGAATAGGAGACTACAGAATTCTCAGCCCTAGATGGGAAACCTACATCATAACCGCTCATCCCAAGGCTCAGGGATCATTACAGAACAGAGGGTGAAAGAGAGGGTATAACAAACAGAGGTGGTGGACATATGCAGCCAAATGTTGTTTTCTGTACATGACAGTGCTGATTGGACACATGAACTTACAGACTGTAACTCAGAGCACTAGACCTGCACAAGATCATTCCAGCCAAAATCCAGGCATGAATGAGGGCTGGGTTTACGAATTTTCACCCCAGAGACGCTGTCAACAGGCAATGGCTTCTGGGGCAGAGAGAGTGAGATTTCTTCCAGAATCTTGTCCCTGAGAAGCCACTTACACCACAGTAGATGGTCCTAGACTCATGTACATACAGGCAGCACTGATTTAAAAAAGAGCACATGAAATTGGGAAGAAAAAATGGTACAAGGCAAAGGGGAAGAATTGTAGGTGAGGCTTTGGAATGTAGAGTTGATCGGAACCCATTATAGACATGTATGGAAGTCTGAGTCAGTAAAAGCAATTTAAAATAAAATAAAATCAGTAGTCTGTCATTTAAAAGGTGCACAAAGAATTTAAATAAATGGGACAAGGCTATACTAATTTCTTTTAAATATTTTATAAGCAGAAATATTCTTAATTTTGAAAAATAGAATTAGAGGATCAACAAATAATAACAAAATGATCTACATGACAGAGAACTTGTTGATTTCAGAAAAGAAACTCATAATCAAATCACATGGCAATTTCATGAGTGAAAGAGAACTGTTAGTCGGACATAAATAAAACAGTAGCAAAATATTTTTAGTAAATTTAAATAAAAAATAAAGTAGAAAATCATCCTCAGTTTCAGTAACCAGAATGTTTTCTAAGTTGATGAAAGAACACTGGCTGTACTTCAGAAAGGTTGTTATGAATAGTTAGATCAAGAAAGAAAGAAAGAAAGAAAGAAAGAAAGAAAGAAAGAAAGAAAGAAAGAAAGAAAGAAAAGAAACAAAGAAACAAAGAAAGAAACTGGGTGTGGTAGTGTATACCTGCAATCCTGACACTGAGGAAATTGAGGCAAAAAGCATTGTGAGTTTCAGTTCAAAGTCAGTGATGGTTGTATTGTATGATGCTGTACAGTGAGAAAAATAAATATTGATTCTGAACTTAAAAAAAAATTTACCTATAGAATTTAAGAAAGTGATGTCTTATACTGAAAAAATAGTACACACACTATATATATATATATATATGCATTAGCCAAAGAACTATTGACAGTTGATTACTACTGGTTGAGGGAGAGTTGCTCTACTTTACGGGAGTGACTCAAGATAGGCTGACTAGACCCCGGTGGATGAACCTACACAGAGGGACATCTGGGTACACAAACTTGACTCAATTGGCCTTAACATACATGGCAGAATAAATACATGAAATCTGGTGGGGGTGCTATGGGAGTTCTGGGTGGGAGAAGGAGGATAAAGGTGATTAAGATGCTTTGTATGAAATGCAAAAAGAAATCAATAAAAATATGCATTGAAAAAATATGTGATGTCTGTTGGTAGGTGGTAAAGACAAAGATAATCATGCCCCACAGTTTCCTCATAGCAGCTTTTAAAGTCCAAAGGCTGCAGCACAAAGTCCACATAATTTGGAGTAAAGAGTATAAATGTAGCAAGAACATTGTTGTCGGCCATGTTGTGAAAGACTCATTGAGCGCTCACAAGCCACATGGTTCCAAATCATCAATCCTTATCTGTGCAAAAGAGAAATTCCTTTGCACTCTTTGCTTAAGGACTTCTTTTTCTATCTCTAAAATCAGGATATTTGGTGGAGCAAACATCCTTTTTATGAGAAATGAAATAAAACCTACTCTTCTATGCTTTCATTGTGTGTTTGATCTTTTCACCTCAGACATTACTATCCCCTAATCTGCAGGTCAACTTTAAGATAGATTATCACATTTATACACCATTTGCTAAAAACTGAAAACCTTCTCCCACTTGTCTCAAGTCCTATTACAATGTGTTCCTTAGTGCCACGGGGAGAAAAGTCTTGGGCTTATATTTTCTTCTAAAATGTGTGGACTTTCAATTTCTTGGTAGTAAGGGCTTGTATAAAGAAACAAATGCTTTCCAAGTAATGCACAGTTAAAAAAAAACATTAGTATAAATCTTTAATTATGAGAAATTGATTTAAAATATAACCTTATTGACATCTAACTCTCAGTGAAAATATTTTTTCCAAATTATGTAATGTATAGTAAACGCAAAATTATGATACATGCTCTAATATTTTTATCTACAGCATGACCATTAATGTCTTTTGGAAACTGTATAACTTAAGTGACTAGCTCAGGAAATATCTGCAAATATCAATGTGAGGTACAAATATTAATTTTTCCAAAGAAATGCAATCTGAATTTAATGATTGAATGATAAAGAAAACTAAAGTAGGTAACAGTCATTGTAAAATATGCAGACTCCTGGAAGGCTGAAAATAAAGAATAGTATGATTTAGTATTAAAAGGATGGAAAAAAGTATTGGTCCATTTAAAGTCCCATAATCATTGCATGCATAAATAAAATGAAAAAATCAGAATAATTTTAAAGAGCACATTCACTGAAATTAGTTGCTTACAGGAGTAAAGACAGTGAAAAGAGTCTATTTTGATATTAGAGTCATTACATTAATCAAACTTTCAAACTGTCCTTCTGTACTTACTAAATATAATTTTTGTGGAATTGATGGAAAGTTGAATATTCAATGCTTTTCTTTTAAATTCTACTAAGGTAGATTTTATTTTGTAAATTTTTTAACACTCAGTTTCTTAACCAATGCAAAATCAATAGTTTATTTGTATGTTTTTCAATAGTCTTTCAGATTTCAGTGTTTCCAAGCATTCACTGAATGATTCTTTACTCTGGTTTTCGAGGACTGGCACATAAACATCCAGTGCTTTTATCTATAAGGCTGTCTACATACATATTCCATGTTGTATTTTACTCTATTCTAACTCTTTTGACAAACATTCAAAGAACCTCTTTTCCAGTTCTATATTTGTCTATTAAATTATCTGTGTTATGAAAAGTTCACATAAACTCAAAACACATAAGCACAAACACAAGACAAGACACTCATATTCATACAAACACAAACACACACATACACATACTAGGATACACAAACACACACACATACACAGACACACCCATCGACCATGTTTATACACATACACTCACGTGAAGCAAACTAACACACAAACATGCTCACAAACATACAAAATGGAATACAGGTCACATTTGCTGCAGAAGAGACTGCTGAATGATTTTGTGTGGGGGTCTATGCATTTCTTACAAAAGAACACCCTAAAATTTTCATCATCTTTATATCTCCATCCCAAATGGTACCCTCCCATAGTCCCCCACACACACTGGACCCCATATACTCTGTCATCCCTGTTACTGCACACTGTTGTCAGTGCCCCCAGCAGTTTCCCAGTGCAAGTCCATCTGCTGAGTCTAGTCAGCCTATCAAGGGTCCCTTGTTTTAGGAATATCAGCTCTTCTTCATCTAGTAGCAGTCAGTTGCCAAAGGTCCTTTAGATAAGATTGGAGTCTGCTTTTCGTGTTCCCAGTTCTATGCTGGGTTACCATCTGCCTGAGTTTGCACTGGACTTGGGTATGCTGACACCATTGCCATAGAATCATATGAGCTTGTTCCCAGGAGTTTGCAGGATTCTGTTTTCATACGGTCAAACCCATCCTCCCTGGCTCTTACAACCTCTCTGCTCCCTCTTCTACGATGGTCCCTGAGCTTGGGGTGGATGAAGTTTAATAAAGGGATCTGGTCCAAGGACCACTATTTAGCATTATTTAATATCTACACTTTTGCCATTTATGACCTTTTGTGTTCCTGGCCCTCACTGCATGAGGGAGCTTCATTATTGAGAAGTGATTCCTTAGTGTCTTCTTCATTTCTCTTCTATGTTCCATGAAACTTACATGTAGAGGTTGCATTCCCGATGTGTTCCTTCGGCCTGGGAGATTCATAGACAATGTGCATATGGTATTTGGAATTAGTTTCTGACTTCTGTAAAGTGAGCTTCTTTAATGAGTGATGACTGGGATGTTTGTATGTAAATATAAGGATACATATTTTGTACATAATAAGAAATCACATTTGTCTAGTGATTTGAAAATTTTGGTGTTTTCTCTAAAATTGATGACCACTCCAGCCATGTGTATTAGGTTATGTTACAGTACCACAATTGAGTTTCTTCCCTTTGAGTGGGATTTTAGTCAAATTAGGTAGCTGTTGATTGCCCCCAAAACAATAATGCCACTACTGCAACAATGGAATATGCTATGCTGGCCGTTGATGTGGTTATTTGGTCTTGAAGCTGGTGCTGGATCATCTATTGTTTTCCCTTGGCACTTTCATAGTGTTCTCCAAAGCTATGAGAGCTTGCCTTTTGGGGAAGTGGCTTTCAGGTCAGTTACAGCTCTATTTCTCCAAATCCCGTGTCTGACATATGTTCTGTCTTCAGCAGTAGGGTCTTACCTTCAAGTTCTGGGAGGCCATCAAGGGCTGTGGAAATACCTGAGTAATTTTAGGAGTCTCTTGGACCACCCTGGTCAGCAACTCAAAGGAAGGTATCCCCTGTCTGGCACTGTTTCTTGTTCTGTAGTCTTTAGCTATACACATGGACTCAAGAATTATACTTATCACTTTAATCATTGGTTATACCTTCCTTTGGGGTATTTAAGACCATGCAGTTCAACCAAATAAACCAATTCATTTTTGCTCTTAAGGTCATTTGAGGATCTGTTCCTCAGGGGTCACATGGGCTTGGGAGAGTCCCCTGGCTACTTTATTTTACCTCTTATATCTATGTGAAGATAAGCCAAAGGTCCTCCTCCACCATGGCTGGATTCACCTCGAAGAATGGAGGAAATGTTTCCTCTGTGTTGACCCTCCACTTTGTAGAGTGGACACTGATTCAAGGCCATCTGGTGGGATCATCATGGCCTCATTAAACAGGAAGACAGGTGACTCACCAGTTACAGGATATTTTCAGAGATGTTCCATAGTCCCCTGGAACTTGGTTGACCTTGGAGAACAAGGAGCAAAGACTGTCCTTTAAGTCCCTCTGAACACATTAGTATAGGCCTCAAATTATGGCTATAAAACATTCAAGAAGGTTAGTTCTACCAGTCTGGTACTTTTAGTTACCTTGTGTTATGTAGATAAACTTAGAAAAAAAACCCAAACGTTCCGAGATAAGCCTTGACAAGAAACATATTTTGTTCCTTGAACTATTCGTATGTTTAATTTGTCAGTAGGTTGTTGGAATAATATGGTTTCTTTGGGTTCTTTAAAACTAGCAAGGCTTTATTTATCTCTCTCAATGTCTAACCCTTCCACCATGGTGTCCCCATTTAAAGTGTCCCCATTTTCCACATTTTTCCCTTGATAATACCTTTCTCTTTTGATCCCACCTCTCATGAGCTCCTTCTTTCCCTTTATCACCAAGTTTCCTTGTATAACTCTCCCTCAACTCTCCCATTTAAATAAGCCCGTTTTTATCCACCTCTCTGTTAGTAACACCTATTTCCTACTGTTCTTCTCACTCAGCTTATTTCTTTTCCTGTACTTCTCTCATTACTTTTCATTATCCTGGTTCCTGTAGTTAGTATGGATACATACTCTCACTTAGAAGGATTTGGTGCTAGGATCCACATATGAGGGAGAATATACGTCATTTGTTTTCTGAGTCTGTGTTACTTCACATAGTATAACAATTTCTAGTCTATCCATTTACTTGCAAATTTCATGATTTCATCTTTTTTTTACCACTGAGTAGAACTCCATTGTTTAAATGAATCACATTTTCATTATCCACTCATCAGTTGAGTGACACTTAGGTTGCTTCCATCTCTTAGCTATTGTAAAAAAAGTAGCAACCAACATGGATGTACAAGTGACTCAGCAATACAATGAGTCCTTTGGGTATATGTCAAAGCATGGCATAAGTGGGTCAAACATGGGTTCATTTTAGTTTTTTAAGAGTTCTTCACAATGCTTTCCATAGGGGTTGAACAAGTTTGCAAACCCACCAGCAGTGGATGAGCATTCCCTATTCCCCACATCCTCTCCAACATTTGGTACCATTTGTTGTCTTGATCTTAGCCAGTCTGACTGGGGTAAGCTGACATTTTAAAGTGGTTTTAATTTGCATTTCCCTAATTACTAATAATGTTGAGCACCTTTTAAGATACTTCTTTTTTTTTTTTGTTGTTTCTTCTTTTGAGAACTCTCTGTTCAGCTCCTTAGCCCATCTTTTAACTGGGTTACTTCCTTTCTTGAGTCTTTTTTTTTTTTTTTGAGTTCTTTATATATTCTGGCTCTTAAACCTCTGTCAGATGTGTTGCTGGTGAAAATTTTCTCCCACATTGTAGGTTTTCTCTTCACTTCCTTTATTGCTTCTTTTGATATACAATAGCTTTTTGTTTTAATGAAGCCTCATTTGTTGATTCTTGGCCATATTTCCTGAGCAACTGCTGTCCAGTTTAGAAAATCATTTCATATACCTATATCTTGTAGCTTATTGACAATGTTTTCTTCTAACAGTTAAAGAGTTTCAGGCTTCACATTTAGGTCTTTGATCCATTTGGAGTTGACTTTTGTGCAAGCTGAAAAATGTGGGTTTAGTTTCATTCTTCTACTGGTGGATATTCATTTTTTATACCATTTGATGAAAATTCTCTTTCCTCTAGTGAATGTTCTTGTCCCCTTTGTCAAATATCAGATGGCTGAAATTGCATGTACTCATATTTGAGTCTTCAATTTTGTTCAATGACCTATGAGCCTATTTTTGAGCCTGTACCATGTTTTTTTTCTGACTATAATTCTGTAATATAGTTGAAAATCTAGTATGGTAATCCCCCAGCATTTCTCTTAGTGATCAGGGTTGCTTTGGCTATCCAAGGTCTTTTATGCTTCCAAATAACATATTAGGATTTTTTTTCAATTATTTGAAGAATGTCATGGGGATTTGGATTGGCACTGCATTGAATCTATAAATGGCTTTTGATAGGATGGCCATTTTCACAATATTAATTCTTCCAAACCATGAGCATGGAAGGTCATTCTATCCTCTGGTGTCTTCCTCAATCTCTTTCTTTAAAATTTTAAAATATTCACTGTAGAGGTCTTTAATGTCTTTGATCAGGTTTATTCCAAGCTTTTTTTTTTGAGGCTATTGTGAAAGGGAGTATTTCCTTGTACTCTTTCTTCGATTGCTTGTTATTAGTACATAGAAAGACTACAGATTTTTGTAGATTTTGTAGGTTTTGTAACCTGCCACTTTACTGAAAGTGTTAATCATTTCTAGAAGTTTTCTGGTAGAAATTTTGGTGTCTCTTAAATATAATATCATATCATCTGCAAAAAAAAGATAATTCGGTCTCTTCCAATTATTATTCTTTAATTTCTTTCTCTTGCCTTATTGCTCTTGCAAGAGTTTCAAGCACTATGTTATAAAAAAGAGTGGAGATAGTGGACAGCCTTTTTGGTTGTTGGTTTTAATGGGAATGCTTCCAGTTTTTCTCCATGTAGAATGATATTGGCTGTGGTTTTGTTGTGTATGAATTTAATTATGTTGAGGTATGCTCCCTCCAGTCCCATTCCCTCTAGAACTTTGAACATAAATGCATGCTGAATTTTGTCAAAGGCTTTCACTGTCTCTACTGAGATGATTGTGTGGTTCTTGTTTGGGCATTAGAGTAATGCTAGCTTCATAGAAGGAATTTGGAAGTTCTCACTCCATTTCTATCTCTTTGAATAAATTAAGTCATGTTGGTTACAAATGTGTGCTGGAATTCTGCTGTAAATACATTGGTCCTGGGCATTTTTTACTCAGGCATTTTTTTTATTATTATTTTGTTTCAATTTCCTTATGTGTTACGGGTCTGCTTAAGCTGTTGATCTCTTCTTCATTTAATTGTGGTGATTCCCATGTTTTTAAATACACATTCATTTCTTTTAGGTTTTCAAATTTAGTAGCACATAGGTTTTTCAAGTGTTCCCTTAAAATGTTATAGATATTTTTGGTGTCTGTTGTAATGTTTCCCCTTTCATCTCAGATTTTGTTTATTTGGAGGTGCTCTTTCTTTCTTTTGTTTAACTAGGCTAAGTGTCTGACAATCTTGTTTATCTTTTCAAAGAACCAGCTCTTGGATTCATTGATTATTTGTATTGTTTTCTTTGCTTTTCATTAATTTCTGCTCTGATTTTTGTTATTTTTTTCTTGTCTGCTGAGTTTGGGTTTCATTTGTTGTTGCTTTTCAAGTCTCTTGAGTTGTACTGTTAAGTCATTTGTTTGTGTTCTTTCTGACATTTTAATGTAGACACTTAGAGCTATAAATTTCCCTCTAAGAACTGCTTTCAACGTGTCACAGAGGTTTTGTTGTGTTGTACTGTCCTTTTCATTTAGTTCCAGGAATACTTTTATTTCTTTCTTAATTTCTCCTTTGACCCATTCATCATTCAGGAGTGTATTATTTAATCCCCATGTGTTCATGGAGTTACTACGTTTCTTCCGTTTTTGATTTTAAGTCTTATTGCATTGTGGTCTGATAGAATGCATGGAATTATTTCCTTTTTTTTTTTTTTTTATTTGTTGAGGCTTGTTATGGCCCCAGTATGTGGTCCATTTTAGAGAAAGTTCCATGGGGCACTGAATAGAAAGTCTATTCTTTGGCGCTTCGGTGGAATATTTATTAGATATCTGTTAGTTCCTTTTGATGTATGGATTGTTTAATTCATCTGTCACTCTGTTAAATCTCTCTCCTGTTGACCTATCTAAGAGAGAAAATGGGATATTGAAGTCCCCTGCTATCGGGATTAATCTGGGTCTTAAAGTCCTGTAGTACTGTTTTTATGAAGTTGGGTGCACCACAGTTTCATGATTACAGTATCTTCTTCGTCAATTGTTCCTTTGATCAGAATGAAATGGCCCTCTTTATCTCTTCTGATTAGTTTTAATTTGAAGTTTATTTTGTCAGATATTAAAATTGCAGCTCTTTTTTTTTTCTTAATACTATTTGCTTGAAATATTGTTTTGCCATCCTTTCTCCTTAAGATAGTGCCTGTTCTTGAAAGTGAGATGGGTTTCTTGCAGGCAACAAAATGATGGGTTTTGTTCCTTAATCCATTCAATTAGTCTGTGTCTTTTGACTGGGGAGTTCAGTCCATTGATATTTACAGTTATTAATGAAAGATATGTATTGATCCCTGTCATTTTTATTTCTGTTCACATTCTTGGTGTACCTGTGTGTTTCCACAATTGTAGGTTCATTAAGTTTCTTTCTGCAACCCCTTGGGTATAGTCCTTCCTTTCTTCAGCTCTTTGTATTGCTTCAAGAACTCTCGGAAAGGCTGGTTTTGTGAACATGAATTCTTTCAGCCTATTTATGTCATGGAAGGTTTTTCTTTTCCCTTCAACTGTAATAGACATTTTGGCTGGGTAAAGCAATCTGGGTTGGCATCTGTGGTCATTTAGAACTGGGAATACTTTGGTCCAGGCCCTTATGCCTTTCATAGTTTGCATTAAAAAGTCAGCTGTCATTATGATGGGTCTTTCCTTTACATGTGACTTGTTGTTTTTCTTTTGTAGCTTTCAATATTCTTACTTTGTTATGTGTATTTTTTTTTTACTATAATGTTCTGTGAAGAGTTTGTTTTCTATTCCTGTCTATTTGGTGTTTTATGTGCTTCTTGTATTTGTCCGGGCATGTCTTCATTTAATTTTAGGAAATCTTCTTCTACAATCCTGTTGAATATCTGATCCATATCATTATCCTGAGATTGTTCTTCTTCCTCTATGCCTATGATGTGTAAGTTTCGTCTTTTTGTGGTGTTACACAATTCCTCAATATTTCATTCTTGCATTTTCTTAAATTTTTCATAATCTTTGCTTTAGTGGTCTAATTCGTCAATTTTATCTTCCAGTCTTGATATTCTGTTTTCCATTTCATTCGTCCTACTGGTGAGACTTTCTCCTGTCATTCCTAATTGGTGTATTGAATGTTTCACTTCCTTCTTCATTTCAGACTGAGTATTCTTCAATATTAAGTCTTCTGAATTCATTCAGAAGTCTGTCCCTTTTTTCAGTCCTTTGATTTTTTTTTGTTTGTATGTTGTTTAAATTCATTGCATTCTTGTATTATGCTTATAACTGTTCTTTTGAATTCCCTGTCATCTGTTATCTTTAGAGGGTTCTTACTCTCACTGTACTCCTCTATAGGACTGTTGTTGCTTGGTAGGGATATGTTATTTGGGTTTTTCATATTAGTTTTTCACTGTGACTTTGACATGTGGATTTCTTTTCTAGTTTCTGATTCTTGTATGAGACTCAAGCCTTCTTTTGTTGAGTTTAGGACTGCTTTTGTTTGTAGTATTTATGTGCCTTAGTGGTTTACTTGTTGGCATGTAATTTGGTTGGTCTAGGCTTCAAGTTCTCTCTTTTGATTTTATATTGGAGGTGCCAGATGGCTTTAGTCCTGCTGCTCATGAGTTTTGAAAGATTCCTAAGTTGAATGAGGATCAGACACTCTTATGCTTTCTCCTAAGGTCTGGATCCTTTTAGTCAGGAGGCATAGTACAATATGTAAGGATTGCTAGGCAGAGGTAAGATTCAGGAATCTCAGGTGGTCAGGGAAGGATACTGATCTCAGTAAACAAAACTGAGGTTGGGACAGCCAGGGATGAAGGCTTGTCTCTAGTATGCAAAAATGGTGGGAGAAGGGATGGGCTTTGAGGGCTCCAGGGGACTAGAATGAGAAATTGTGTTGGTCTGGGTGTAAAGGATCAGGAAGTAGTGGGGAGTCTGGGCCAAGAGAGTAGACCAGTGGTTTGGGTTGCCAAGAGAAGAAACGGGCCAGTGGACCACATAAGGGGGGAGATGGGAGGGTGAGTGAGGTTGTGGGTGTCAAGGACTGCTGAATGATTTTTATTTATTTTCTCTAAAATCTGCAAAGGAATCATATTTTCTTGGCTTAAATAGATAGTCTTCTAAGTTTGTCCTGATTACTTTCTGTCTAAGTCACTTTTTTTTTTCTTTCTGAAAATTCAGCCTTGCCCATTTGTCTACATGGTTTCTGTATTTTTATAAAATAGTTGAATTTAGAAGGATAAGTTGCATCAGAAATCATGTGTTGTATAAAGCCTAAATTATGGCTAAGTTATGTACTCTCTGATCTTTAGAGGAAGTTTGCTGACTGCTGGTGTATAGAATTTAACCACAAACCTATACATTTTCACAAGAAAGATTTCAGGGAAGGCTCCTAGGAAAATGTTGCCTAAAATCTAGAACTTTTCTAAAAATATCTAGTAATGAATAGTGATTAGATTCTTCCTATTTCCCTCTTCCCCATCTAAGTTTTACATGTGAGCTTCCCAACCAGCTCAAAGCAATTTACATAAAACTGGGAGACCTAGACTTATAAGTCTAGAGGCATTTTAAATTTCTTTAACTTTTTTCCATTCAAGTTTGGGAAGTTTTCAGAAATTATGAAAGATTCTAGGAATTATAAGCAATTTGCGGGGATGTTCCTGTTTTGATGAGTTTTATTTCAATATAGACTTGATATTTTGGGCTTTCTATTCTCCCAAGCAGAATGGAATCTGTTCTGAAGAAAGACAAGAAACTGAGAAGAGTGAAGGAGCACAGGATAGGGGAAGAGGCATGGCAAGAAAGAACAGCCTACTAAGTTACATTTTAGTCTTTTCAGACAATGAATTTCTTTAGCAATCAATTTTTGAATCTGCATTTTCTGTGGAAATTCTTCTAATGCAGGGAAATTTGTATATCTGGCCTTCTTTTGTTCTAAAATACCTTTCAGATGGTGAAGAATATTCATACCAAAATATCTAAATAAAGCATTGATCATTTAAATCTCTTTTTTTGAAATCATGACATGTAGAAAATTGCTTTTACAATATAAGAAACAATATGAATATATTTAAAGACGTACAAGTAACTCATGGCGTTAAGCAAAGAAATTAAATCTCTGAAACTTTAGTAACATTTTACCCAAATTTTTGTTTACATATGTAAATATATTGGGCATTCCAAATAAGATCTGATTGCCTCAAACTTAAGGCACAATTATCTGTGATTTCTAGAAAATGTAAAATCTAAAGGAGAGATACCTCTCAGAATCAGGCGTTCAGCCACAAAACAAGACAACATTGAGAGCCATTCACCCATTATTTTAATATGGAATTCAATCAAAATTGATTACTTTTCCCCTTCCACTCACCTTATTTCTTAGTAAGTTGTCCTTAGAGATATATGGTGAAAATAGTGAGACTTGGTAAGCAAAGAAGGTATGATTGAATAATGGAGCAGGCTTCCTCCAAGAAAACTATTTGCATGGCAAGAAAGTCTCAACAAGGTTGGTTGATTAGTCTTTACGCAAATAGAGTGATCTTATGTTTTAATACTATTGTTAGTAGTATTTAATACTATTGTGTGTTGCCTCAACACTCATAGTTTATGTAAACAGGTGTGTGGAAAACACTAGAAGTGCTTTGGATTAGCTAGATGGCAGAATTCAATAGCATTATTAAGGTCCTGGGTTCAAACTCCAGCATTACAAACAAGCAGACAGGCAAACACTACTGAAAGACACACAAATAATAAAAATAGTGCAGATACAGTTAGTGTGGAGATTTCATTCTGTATTTTTTAAATGGGTCTCAGGTATCCCAGAATATCCTTGAATCATTGCACAACTGAAAATGACCTTGAACTTCTAATCTTCCAACCTCCACCAATGGAGTGCTGGGATTATAGGCATGTGTTGCTAAAACTGGCTTGAGATTTAATTCCTTAGAAAAAGGGATCTTTAAATATTTGTGTCTCAATATTTCCTCATGTTTTATTTTTAATTTCTTACGATTCCTTTTGAGTTCGTTTAAGTAAGAAGGAATTGGGTAATGTTTAAAGTGAATTTTCTTACAATACATCTCTGTCTCCCATGGAATATTTGCACATCTTTGATTCTTCAGAAAGAACTATGTGAATTTCACTCTTTCAGTTAACTATGCCCTAGGAACTTGAAACAGATTTTGTAAATAGTGAAGATGTTATAATTTATATTTAAATAAATCTGAGGCGTTTGCTCTCTTTTTCCTTGGAATTTCTGCTAAAGTAGAGGGAACTTAAGAAATTACTAAGAGTCAACAATTTTCCCTTATTAAGAAATTAAAATCATAAATCATGATTCATAGTAACATTCTATAGGTTTAATGATTTTAGAGTTATTTTTCTGTTCCTCATTAAAAGAAAAAATTTTCAAATCATGACCTGTATATAATACTGTCTTAACTACAATCATATTTGAATTTTGATTTACTTAAGTGGAATTACAGTTTCACCAGAATATGCTACAGTTTATGTTTTTCAAAGTATTTTTGCAAGATAACAGATGAATAGAATTTCAGTCTCTCAATTATAAAAGCATTATTTTCTTTTAATTATATAAGTGACTATGATTAGCAATTCAAGAGATGTAATTAATTTTTGAAATTCTTTGTTTTGAAAATGTGGTTATTTATAGCTAAATTCTTACAAATAAGAAGATTAAGTCAATTATTTTAATCATTTCAAATAAGTAATAAATTTAAGGAGTTACATTAGAATGTTGAATTCTTGCACAAATATTGGCTTTTGAGAGTAACTGTATAAAGATAGCATTTCCCACAAATATGACTTAATGTGCATACAAAAGATTTTCTTCTGGAAGAAAGTATAGTGGCTTATATTCCTTTTGGAGTCACTTTATACAGTAATTAGATAAAACTACTTATTTCTTACTATTAGACAAATAATACCAGCCTTATTCATGTGCTTGGTATATGTAAAATATGCACATTACAGTTATTAAAAATATCCATACTTAAACATGTAATTACAAGCCTAGTTACAATATTCTGCAGTACTAGCTAGAGGAAGCATCCAAATTTGTATACATGGTATTATGGCGTAGAATAACAGCCCCTGTAAGATATTCTAATTCAAATCTCCAGAAAATGGAAATACATTTTATGCGTTTCATTTATTTTTCCCATCCCTCTGGCATGTAGAGAATTATGAGAGTGGGAGCCTATGTCAGATTGCTGGATAGGAATGTGAAAATGTGAAGGGATCAGGATCTGGAATAACATCAAGTTAAGCCCTACTTCTTAAAGTTTCTATGTTGACCTGAACTGACAGCACAAACTATACAGCTGTGGTCAAAGCAAGGATATTGAGATGGAAAGATTGTCCTCCATTGTCTGTGTGGACCACTGCAGTCACCAGGGTCAATATTAGAGGGAACCACAAAGGCCAAAGTCAAGAGGAAGAGGTGATAACTGAAATAGAAATGAGGTTCCTGGAAAGGACCGTGATCTGAGGAAGGTCAGGAGGCTGTAAGAACTTGAATACTCCCACCATACCATGTCTCCCCTGGACTCTGCAGAAGTAATGCAGGTGGCCCCTTGATTTTTATTTTAAAAGGATTTTATACTTCTGATCTCCAACACTGGAAAAGAAAGCATACATGTTTTTTTTTTTTTTTAACCCACTGTTAGTACTAGTGAAAGGAAATTAATAAAAAGGTGCATTTTATTTTTTGTGTTCCATCAAGCACCTGAAACATTAAATGCCTCTCCAGTACTAATGCACACACACTCAGAGAAAGAGCAAAGAGGAAGAGGGAGGAGGAGAGGGAGCCAGAGGTAACATGGGAGCGAGCAGGAGAGAATAAATGAAATACTAAGGCATGGTTTATGTTGTCTTTTATTTTAATACTTGTTCTCTTTCTCTGTGAAAGAATTTTTTCAACACAGAGCCAAGATGAGACTTTATTAAATCTTCCTCTACCTTTGATAAAGGCCATATGTACATGTAAATTCCTGAGTCAAGGTGTATAATACGTCATTTTACTGAAATTTAGAAACTAATAACTATAATGACTATAGTTAACCATGATTTTTTTTAAAAGTATTTTCTCAGGAAATAGGGAAACATTATGACTAAGTCCTGGCTCAAAGATTAAAGTGGAAGTATAATAATGTTTCGTTTTGTTTAATAGGCCTTTTTTAACTCGAGGAACAAAAAGTAAATTATATATGTGCTTTATATAACACATTTTCAATTAAAAGTTTTATCGTCCAATTTACTTCCAGTATTAGAAAATAGCAAATTTCTCACAGTTTTTAGATTTAATTATTTTTGTTTACAGGAATTCTAAATTACTCCTGAGTAAAAAATTATTTAATTAGTTGTTAAATATGAGAAAACAGCCTTTGCCAACCCTTCTGGAAATGACTGTGTTGTCACTACTAGCTCTCACACTTATCATGGCCTTTCTCTGTTTCCTTTCTCAGTTTCTCTCTATCATGCATGCAAGCCCCTTGCTTATTATCTTTTCATATGAGGAAACCATTTTCCAAGGGTATAGACTGGAAATTTGCCTTTGACTAGCAATGGAGTTCCAAAATCTGGAATATATTCCCAGGAATAATTTTCAGGAAATATATTTTCCCTAGGAATTACTTTCCCATTAATGCTTTTCAAAAGAATAAAATACAGGATGTCGATTCTATAACCAAGATTATGGACAGCAATTAGTTTTCACGGAGGAATCGGTATGCCATATGCACTCACTGTGCTGCAAACTATTCTGTATTAAATGTATAAATGTATGCAGAGTGGAAATTTTCTGGTTCTTGTAGTATTTCACTGTATTTATAATCTCTGCTTTCAACTACGCAAAATTTCATAGAATTTTGTACCTAATCCCAATTCAATTCAAAAGCATAATTTATACCATTATCTGTGTCAGATACTTGGGAACTTATCTTGATTTCTTAATGATTTCCAAATGACACAATATTCAGTGATATGTTTACTGATAGTGGAGTGCATATAAAAAGAGAATAGTGAATTTTGTTTAGATTACAAAAAGGAGTTATTATTTCCAAATATATAAATGAAATGAATTTTTTTAATATCTCAGGAAGACAGCATGCTGACATATCAGCATATTTGAGCTAAGTTTAAAATAAAAGCCATGTGGTACACAGTAGACATCTCATGAAAAGGGTATGCCAGTTCTTGTTATATGCAGACAATTTACAACACAGTCATTATCTTCTAGACAGGGTTTCATAATCTCTAGATTCTACAGGAGAAGCCCCAATTCTATGCTGTCTTATCAGAGCACCCAATCAGGTCATTCAGAAATTTAAAAATCACAGGATATAATTTTATTATTTTTTTTTATTCATGTTATGACTCTGGGTGTTTGGAGTAAGGGTATTGCTATGTAGCGCTGACTGGCTGGTCTTAGATTCCCAGTGATCCTCTTACTTCTGCCCTCATGTTACTGAGAATATAGATTTGTGCCCCTATACCTGGTTAATATAGTTAGCTTCTTGGCATCCAGTTTTTCTTTTCTTTTATTTAAAATATTTTATTTAATGTGAGTTTGCAGACTCTGGGTGTTTGGAGTAAGGGTATTGCTATGTAGCGCTGACTGGCTGGTCTTAGATTCCCAGTGATCCTCTTACTTCTGCCCTCATGTTACTGAGAATATAGATTTGTGCCCCTATACCTGGTTAATATAGTTAGCTTCTTGGCATCCAGTTTTTCTTTTCTTTTATTTAAAATATTTTATTTAATGTGAGTTTGCAGTTTTTTTCTTTTTTTTTTTATGTTAGTTGAACCATGGTTTATAAGATGCTGAACCACAGGCAATAAAGGTCAGAAATAAATGGAGTGAGACATTGTTGCCCCGGCTGCTACCATAGGGGAGTTACCAGGCCCTGGCACAGGGAGCAAAACTCATAATGTCCCATGGATCCCCTGGGTTAAAGAAATGAAGCTGAGAACCCGGGAGACAAAGGCAGCTGGAACTCAACAAACACTGAAGAGGAATAAGTTCTACATAAAAATATACTGAAAATTAGCAGCAGTTTCACACTGATGCTTTGAGAACTGAACCTTGTAGAAATTATCTACTTTTGAAGAAACTGCCTTGGGTTATGGACTAAACTATCTTAAATGATTAAAGGAGCAGCTTTCCAACCAAGGCCTGCAGCAGGAATGAGCTACATTTTCCTTTGATCATTCAGGATGCTCCCGGCTTGTGACTTATGACAGTTTCTTCATATGCCTAAGCTATTTGTTCTCTCTCTCTCTCTCTCCCTCCACCCGTGCACCCCCCTCTCTCTCTCTCTCTCTCTCTCTCTCTCTCTCTCTCCCTCTCCCTCTCTCTCTCTCTCTCTCTCCTTGCTCTTCTCTCTTTTTCTCTCCCTCTTATTGAAATATTTTTTATATTTTCTTATATGTTTGGAGAGGGAGTTTAGAGAGAGGAATGTGCAGTTGAACACAAGTATCAGTCATTAAATATATATTTATGAAAATGTCAATAAAAAAGAAAACTATGATAAATAAAGCATTTTTTAAAAGAGGCTAATAAATTCTATAGTGTGCTGTGTACAATTGGAATGCTTAGCAAGTTTTAAGGCATAATATTTGGTTGGCAGAAGCCTAAAAATCTGAGGGGTCAGGGAGCAATTGTTAAAAACTCCAGTCCCACAGCAAAATGAAATTAAATGAGATGTCCCAGATCAGGAGGCATGCAGGAGACAAGGTGGGTGTGTTCCTCTTTCTCAAAACTTTCTTTTTATATCCAGGCCCTCAGGGGATTTGACTATGACAACTCACTTTGGGCAGAACAGGGCACTTCGCATAGCACATAGATTTGCAAGATATAAAATCCTCTTGGATGGGGGAGAAAGGGCATCTCTATTTTTCACATTTCTACTGCTGTGAAAAAATATATATCATGGCCAATAAAACTTATAAAAGGAGGAGTTTATAAATCTTATGGTTCAACAAGGATAAAGTCATTAATGGGTGTGGGAGGCATGACAGGAGGCAGCCAGAGCAGAAAGCTGAGTGTTCACATCATGAAGCAGGCACAGGAAGCAGAGACTGAAACTCGAAGTGGAGCAAAGCTATGAACTCTCAAACCCCATCCCCAGTGACATCCTTCCTTCATCAAGCCACATCTCTGAAAGACTCCATAACCTTCCTCACACGGTGCCACCAATTTACCATGTGTTCAAAATCTTGTGGTCTATGGGGAACATTCTCATTCAAACCATCACAGCATCCTTAATCCAATTAAATTGATGGATAGAATGAGCCATCACAAGTGTCAAGATGGAAAAGCCTCTAAATTGGTGAGCTGCTTGGGAGAGAAGCAGAAGAGTAGTGAAGAATACTCAGCCCTATGTAAGCACTTTTCCACTATTAGGTCTCACCCAGTATGCCTACAAAATGAGATATAGAAAGATCAAGCTTTCCCAAATCATTTAATTAGATTCTAGAAAAAAGAACCATGAGGCTGTGGTAATAAAATTTAATACTACTGTTTAATAGGACTTTACTCTGAAAGAAAAACCATGAACAGGTGACTTGTTCCCAAGCTTGACTGTACCTGCTTGCCTAGGATCATCACAGCTAATCTTGTTGAGTATTATGCTCCACAAGAAAGGAGGGGCAGGGAGAGCCAGCCACATATCCCAACCAACCAGTCAACCCTAGATGCATGATTGGGAGGGGCTAAATGTACATAAAATGAAGAAGCCATGGGGCCGATCTTTGCCCATTTTGTCCAGCTGAGATGAGGTCACTATCCGTGCTTGGTTGAAGAATTTCTGGTGTGTCCTTAGGCAGGGAACTCATGTAAATAAACCCTCGCCCATTGCTCTGTAACTAAGTCAGTAAACTCACTGGTTTCTCAGACTGCAGTTTGGCAAAATGGGACCTCAGTTTATTGTAGGGACCAAAGGAGGAACTTTAACTACATGTATACTAGAGAAAACATATGATAGCAGGTTGAAGAGATGGCTCAATGGTTAAGAGCACTGGATGCTCTTGCAGATGACCCAGGTTCTATTCCCAGCACCCACAAGGTGGACAACAATCTTCCATAACTCCAGTTCCAGGGGACTCTGACGTGCTCTTCGGACCTTCACTAGAATTGCATGGCATTGGTACATTTACATACATGCAGAAAATACACTCAAACATAAAATTAAAATGATAAATGAAATATTTTTGAAAGAATTTACTTAAAGAAAAAAAAAGAAATCATACAATACCAATTAGTCAAAATATTAAAAACAATTAACCAGAAGAATGTAATGAAAAATGCAGCACTGACATTGATGTGATTAGAAAACCTACAAGAATAGCACACTGGCACTAAAGGAATGTGACCTTTCACCTCTCAGAGCTGTGCAAATGATAGGCAAGTACTCTACCACTGAACTACATCTCTGGCTTGCACACTCCTGATAATATCTCTCATACATAGCAATATTTGAGTTATCATCTGTTTTCATTTAAGGCTAGTAAGGAAATTGGTGAAAACAGGGAAACTTCATGTGTCTCTGAATGTTTAAAACAACTTTAAGAAGTATGATTGATACATAATATAAAGCACATGTTTACAATGTACATATGTGTAAAGCTTTGGAAATAGAAAACTTTAGCAGTTTTATCATGTCCCTTTTCCTTCATACCTATGGGCAGGCCATTGTAACTCTAAGTTCCTTGCTGACACTGAAAAAGTTGGAATTTGTAGGAAATCTCTTAGAGCAAACAAAAATCTCATTATGTTTTATGCACAACCCCATTACTAAATGGTGTCAACACACAACCAAATCACGTGAATCTACTCCTGAACACAGGAATATGCAGGAATAGTATTCAGATAAACCTCATTAAGTGTATCAGAGTTCTCTAGAGTAACAAAACTGGTAAAAACGAACATATACATATGATAATATATATATAATTCATTATATTTGCCCTATTGGCTTACATGATAGGGTCCAGTTATCCCACAATTCCCAGGCCATACTTAGACTCCAGTAGTAACTCAATCCACGAGCCTGAATGTTTCACCCGTCCCAGTCCGGTACCAAAAGCCTGGAGGAGTTTTGGAGAGTTGCTGGTCTTCGGTCTATGTGGAACTTGAAGAAGTTGATTCTAATGTTAGCAAAGGAATGCCACAGCAACAAGATAGGTAAACTCTTCAGTAAGAGTAAAGGTAAGCAGGAAAGAGTCAAAAGCTCCCTTTCCCTTTTACTTGGACTGTCAATAGCAGGTGCTGGCCACATTTTGGTGGGTCTTCCAGCTTCAAAGAATCTGATGAAGAAATTCATGTTTTAGTGAATTCCAGATCTAGTCAAGCTGATAACTGAAATCAGCTACCTCACTAAGCAGAATAAAACAACTTAGTTGTTTCTTATTTTCTTTATGGCAGTGAGAACAGATTTAAAACTATTTATCAAATCATAGCTCAGTAAGACTAATATCAGCAAAGCAGAACCTGTTTCTAAAATCCATTGTATTATCTTTATTTTCAAGCATGGAAACTGTTTCATAAATTTTACAACAGTGTTTAAAAATTTATCTGCTATTAAATGGAAAAGAAAAAATATTTTCAAGAGTCTTCACTGAGTTTCACCTTTCTTGATTTGAAAATGTCTGACATCATTCTAAAGTTTGAATTTTAAATAAAATTAATACAATGGAGTAAAATATATTTCATAAATACAACACAACATTCTTAGCAAGGAGATGTGTCAAAACGAGTCTTTAAAAATTTTAACAGAATTTTTAATTATATAAAATTAAGTTTTCTAATTACTTTATTACTTATGTGAATTACTTATTGTTCACATGTGTATATTTCTGTTAATGTACACTATATTCTGTTGACCACAAAATGGCAGAGGATCCTCTGAAACTGGAAGTACAGGTGCTTGTGAATCACCAGAAATTTGTGCTGAAATCTTAACTCTTCTCCTTTGAAAGAACTCCAAGTTTTCATAACCACTGAGCAACCTCCCAAGCCATATCATGTGTAATTTTAAATAATGTACTAGCTTCTAGGAACTCATGACAATTCTAATCCTTCATCCAACAAATACATATTTGATACCAACCATGGAGCCCTCTGCTCCATAAAAGACATGAGTATAATTTCTTTATATAAAAAATGATTGAAATGGGAATAAAACTTAAAGTATTTTTCAAATTTGAAATTAGTGACAATCACCTGTGACATAAGATGGTATAATTTTTCTCAGTGTTTCTCTATGCAAATCCCTTCTTATTCTGTTTGAAGAAAGTTCCAGGGAATTGGTATTTTAAAAGTCTTTTAACTAGCTCCCATTATTAAAAGAGTTTGAGAAACACTACAGTAGAATTTATATTGAAAATGCCTCTTTAATGAGAAAATTATAATAATCTTTTCTCATGAGACTGAAACTTCATGATAGTAATTCATCCTCAGTATGTTAGTTTATTGTCAACTTTCTCTAGTTCTTATGTGTTGTGCAAAAAAAGGCATCCTTATGCTTCATTTTTGTCCAGACTCTTCAATAACTCAGGGTTATAATTTTCCCTAATCATCAGTCTCAGTGAAAGAGTTATCACACAATTTCTCCTGGAAAATTATCATTGAAGAACATATTAAGAATTAAATAACTCAGCCCACATTTAATCTTTGTTTTGATTTGGAAATTTATAAAAAATGAAAACTGCCTTTCTCAAATTCCTTTCCTGTTCATATTTTATATCAGAACTATTTGAAGGGCTACAGAGATAGCTCAACATTTAATGGTACTAGAGAGAGAGAGAGAGAGAGAGAGAGAGAGAGAGAGAGAGAGAGAGAGAGAGAACAAGAACAACTTAAGAATCTTGTCCTTCAGCATTCTATCTGGGGTCCTAAGAAACCCATGCCAGTCTCAAGAAAGCTTAATGAAATGTTCTAATGAAAATACATCCAGTGTACATTTTAAAAATCTCTAAGAATTTGAAACATAGTTTAGAATTGTAGCCTTCCAGCCTGGAATCAAACATAGACATAATTTAGAGAAAAGGTACATTGGATTCCTAAATTTAATGGGAATGAAACAAACTTAGAAGAGTACTCATTTATAAGCATTGCTTGTTGGGGAGAGAAAAAGAATAACTTACAGAAAAAAGGAATAAGCAAAAGTGGAAAATCTTGAATGAAGAGATAATCTTTTATGTCTGTGTTTGTCCCACACTCTTCAAGATTGTCAAGTTATGTAACCAACCTTGAGACCAGTAAGATGACCATAGATAAATAAACTGTGGTACACATAGCATAGTACAGTCTGTTTACCCATGAATAATATTCTGTTGGGAACTGGAGATAATTTATATTAAAAACTATGCTTCTTAAGACAGGTGCACGTGTATTTCATATGTGAAATTTAGGCAAAAAGAAGACATGAAGGTGTAAGCAAGCACTCTTTGGGAAAAGGAAAAGAATTAAGAGAGTGGATAAAGAAGAGGGTGTGATGGGATTAAACACATTACAGGAAGCCATGGAAGTCACAGTGAATCCCGTTACTTTGTAGATTTAATATATTAGTACAAAACAAAAACAACAACAACAAAACCTCAACAGTTTTAACTCTGGACATGGGGATAAAAAAATATCATACCTTTTTAGATATAAATGGTTCAAATTCCCTCTTCTTTAAAGGGTTTTGCATAATAAAATGATAAAAATTCACCTCTGATTATTCGAAGTCAAGTAAGTCCTTAATGAGTTTTCCATGAGGAACAATTGTGTATAAACAAACATAAGATTGCATCATATTTATCCCTTTATTTCAAAACATCTATTTTTCACTTTCCCATGCTGAATATCATATCATACAAAAAACTGAATAAAAATCATGCTTGGGGGAGAAACTGTTATTATTCTAATCTTGAAAGGTGAAATACATATACAATATATTTCAGCACATTTTCATAAACTGATAAATGATTGATTTATTTAAAATATTTTATTGATTATTTTTATTTTATGTGTATGCATGTATTGCCTGCATGTATGTAAGTGCACCCGTGTTGTGTAATACCTGTGGAAGAGAGAAAAGGCTGTTGGATCCCCTGGAACTGGAGTTACGGACAGTTGTTAGACGCCATGTGTGTGCTGTGATTTGATCCTGGGTCTTCTGCAAGAACAGTCAGTGTTCTTAACAGCTGAGAATTTTAAAATTCAGAAAACTTTTAAGAAGCAGCTAAAATGGTGACATAGATACTTAATTTAAAACACAATTTATTCCTCTAATTTACTTATGTTTTATATAATCTTAAAAGTAACTGCAGAAATATCACATAAGAGAAATGCTTCAAATGGCCACATTTTAAAATCCATTGTATTGTACGCTGTCTTTAATAGCGAGTTGGATAGTCATTTTCTACCATTTGATACATTCCATTTTTGAGATAAATTATGACTCAGGAAGTTCTAAAGGAAGGTGAAACATTCCATCATGCAGAGAAGCTAATTAGAATCCAGGGATGTTCTACAAGAAATTTCCTTAAAATACAGAAAATAAACAATTCAGAAGCTTCAAAAAAAGTCCCTGAAACTGACCAGATACTTGGCTCCTCTCTCCCCAAGCATACATAAAGAAGTAAGAACTGACTGATGAGAAACTTGGACAAACAGAGAGAAGATACATGGATTAGCCTAACTGCCTGGACAGGCTGAGACCAACTGAACTGCCTGGAAGAGACTCTCCGGCCTCTCAAGCTGGCTCCTTCTGTGAACTCACTCGTTCTGACAATCATGAGATGTCAACTATGAAGGGGTGGGGTTTTTGTTGATGCAGATACATTTAAGTCATTTCTCCTTCTGTAACTGACTCCAATAAACTTGTGGGTTCATGAAGTGGGACTTCGGTGTTGTCCTTACTTTTGGTCTATAATTGGCTCCCTATCTGGAGTGAGTAGGCATTTGTTTGCATCTCCCAGGAATACTGACATACAACTTTAAGTTAAAATCACAGATGAGAAATAAACAAGAACCAGGAAAAGGAAAAGGAAAAAAAAATCTTAAAATCCTTCTCAAACATTAAAAATGACAGAGATACATAGACTTGGACTAAAACTTTGAAGTTGTATCCACTAACCTAAAATAGATATATACTTGACATTTTAGCTTAGAGTAAAACATATTGCTACGATCAAAGTTACGTGATGAAATAATTTTCCTATTTTATAAAGTTTTACAATTTAACTGACTTAAGTAACTCCAAGAATTATTCTAACTTACTCCTATTTAAAATGTAAGCACATTTAACATGAAAATAATTTATTTTTCTTCCAATTGTAGAGATTGTCAGTCTTGGATCTTCAGGAGAGTTCACACTTCCTGTGATTGATAAGCTCATAGATAGGTTTGGTGGATAGACTTCATTTTATTTAACTGACTGACCTGTATGGTGCCAGAGGATAAAATATTCTGAACATCTTGTTTTATCTAGTTTTACCTATATGATTATTTTTTCTTAGAAAGTGAGTTGTATGCACTGATTAAAATAAGGTAAAATCTCCCTCTCTTATATAATTACACCTTTGTATAAAAGCTAAAATAATTAAATACATTTGTCAAATGAAATGACAAAGCATAATCTTTGGGATGATCTAGTCTAGTATTCTTTCAAAGCCATGCAAATTTGACTGTCACCATGAAGAAAGAGTAGGTGCTATTGTAATTTAATACCCAGAAATTTGAGATATAATCATGCTGCAATTGTGCTAGAGTTCAAAAATTTCCAGTACCCACTTTTTTTTCTTTTAAAAGAAGAAGTTCCAAATTTCTTTGATTTATTTTAAATAGTTCTGGTCCAACAGAGAGTCTAACTTTGAAAATAATCTATAATTACTTATTCACTAATTCAAGAGTATTCATTTATCTTCCAAAGAGGAATTAATAAAGAAGGGGCATTAAATTTAACAATACATGATATTTACTTGAAGAAACAAAGGTTGAAATAACATATTTTTAATGTTGTCTGGTGTCCTGCTGGCACATACTGTGGAATCATGAGCCATCTAACAAGATTCTACAAATAAAGAAAAATGCAGAAATAATATTTTGTTCTTTGTATTCTGGTAAGAGTGATCTTATTTGGAGAGTGTTTGGATTTAATGTCCTAAATTTAGCTTTCATTTTAAAGGACTCCATTAAGAGACTGGGAGCTTAATCTTTCCATGGTCTTTAGAGGTAGAATTTTGGGGATTATATTAGAATTATATTAGGTCATTAAGGTGAGGCTCTCTGAGTACTCGTGACTTCCTAAGAAGGAAACCAAAAAGATATACAGGTACATGTACTATCTTTTTACCAATGGTATGACCTGAGTCATCTCTGACCTTTGCTAGCAATAATAGCATCACAAAATATAATACCACCCAAATGTAGCATAAGCCAAAATGCACCACTTTTCTTTACACAGATACTCAGAAAATGTGTTGTGATGAATAAATGCACTGATACAGGGGCAGCATAACAAGGTAATTTTTATTAAAGCTAAGAGTAATTTCTGATGTACAAAAACATCTTGATAGACTGAATTTTTTATTAATGTCAGGATATTTTGTCTTTTGTTTTAATCATGTTTATATTGAAACATTTTTCTAACATTTCCATCTTTGAATTAGAGAACAGAAAGTTCTCACGGCCAACTCTACACTCTTTGTAGTTATTTTATTTACCATAGGCCATCTAGCAGAACTGTTTTTAAATGTTGGTGACACTTAGATAAAAACATCTCAGTGCTGTATGACTTGTCTACTGGATGTATAGAGAACAATGTTTAAATGAATCTTTTAGAAGTGAAGATATCAGCAAACATCTTTTGGTGGTACCTGCTTAATTTATTTCCTATAACTTTGTGCTACTTTCCTAAATACTTTAGATTGATTTTCACAGCCTTTCAAAAATATTCACGTTGAAGGTATTCTCTCAGTTTTACAGTGCTAGTACATATTTACCTCTGTTTTCATAACCCTTAGCTTATTTCAAAGGTAATGAGGTTATATAAGATAATAATGTGTGTACTCACATTATAATCTTATCAAGAACTCAGAAAGCATGCTTTTTTAATAATCATAAAGTAACACAAAAATGGAAAGAGGTCTCTTTATCAGTGTTGTATATGTTGAACATATTCTAACTATTCTTCTTCCTATCCCTATATCATTCCTCCTGCCCTTCACTCACTTTTCCTTTACTTTGACTTTGTTTTTCATTGTATTTCTTTCAGATATATAATTTTAAAAACTGCCTATGTGAGATTCCTCCCAGAGTGATTCTCTTGAGACCCATGGACCATTTCTTTCTGTATGAACTACAGCATATGTGTATTTAGATAGAACATTAGAATTTTGTTCATCATTTAAAACCTCATTCTAAAGTAGAGCCAAGGATGGACTGTCCAAACGACATACTCATAATGAACCTATTGCTTCATTTTACCTTTATCTTATATAAAAATGTATTTTAATGAGATTGTTTTGCTGGTTATAAGACATATTGTAGGCTCTTGGAATCTCTTGGTTCTTACCTGAAGACAAGGAATTTTTGGATAGCTGTTTGCTGTAAGTATTTTATGGGAAATAGATTCTCTTCCTTCACTACCCTTATCCTGTCCTGTCTGTCATAGTAACTTCTAGATTCAGCCTTTATCATCCAGATTCTGGGAGAAATTATACACTGACTTTCTAAAGCATCCATTGTAGAAAACATGCTTGGGATATTTGAGTAACTGTCTAGACACTAAAATTATTTTCATCAGTCTTA
This sequence comes from Nannospalax galili, assembly GCF_000622305.1. NCBI lineage: Eukaryota > Metazoa > Chordata > Mammalia > Rodentia > Spalacidae > Nannospalax > Nannospalax galili. The sequence goes on along the minus strand of NW_008335971.1, from coordinate 1,367,936 downwards.
AAATAATGCTTATGTCATCTATATATAAGATTGGAGACTTCTTAATCTATATTTCTGATTGGAGGACTTTTGATTCTACAGAGGTCTCATCTTTCAATTTTTATGGTTTGAAAATGTTTTAAATTTTACTTAGTTTATTTTATGTGCGTGACTGTTTGCCTGCATGTATGTATGCACACCATGTGAGTCTGGTGTTCTCAAAGACCAGAGGAGAGTGTCAGGTCCCCTCCTAATGGAGTTACAGGTCTTTGTAAGGTGCTGTGTGGTTGCTGGAAACTGAAACTGGGTCTTCTGTCAGAACAGCAGTTATTCTTAACCTCTGATTCATCTCTCCAACCTCCATGTTTTAGAAATTAAAGTCTGAATCATTAACTGGAAAAAGATTGTTAGAAGTCTTATCTGACTAGTTTAATCTAGTGATTCATTATATGATTTTTTCTAGGTCCTTAGGAAGTTACTTTTTCTAGTTTCTCTTTAGATGTAAATTCCCATTTATTATGTCCTGTTTTATCTCTATTCTATGCATTAGAAGAAATATTTCAAATGTAGGCCAGACTGTTTCTTGTACTCTAAAAATGTCTTCAAATTTAAGAACGAGCAAATTTTTAGATTGGATTGATTTTGAACCCAAAGACTGATTTCTAAAAGGCTTGATTATTAGCCTCTAGAGCTATTGGGGGGTGATAGGATAGTTAAGAGGTCATGTAGAAAGAAGTTTGGCTAATAAGGCTGGACATTAAAGGGGATGTTGGGATTTCCACTCTCTCTCTCTCTCTCTCTCTCTCTCTCTCTGTCTCTCTCTCTCTCCACCAACGTCATGAGAGGAATACATCATTTCTGTCCTATACTTTGTTGGACCTACACTGGCCCCAGAAAGCAGAGGAAATTCAGCATGGACTAGCACCTTTGGAACTTTCAACCTAAGTGGATACTTCAGGAAATACAGGAACAATGATAGATAAAAATATATTACTGGTTTTATAATACCTCTAACTGAATGTATGTACTCATACAGAAAATATTATCTTTGACCTGTTTTTCTTTATTGTGGGGGGGGGGGGTTTGCTATGTACCGAGTGCACTTGAAACCCCACTGTTTCTACTTTACTAAACTGTTTAGAAATTTACCCAAAATGTCATGGTTCTGTGATCTGATGTAACACCTTCATGCTGGTATAGAGAGAATTAAAACTAATCATATTTCTTTTGTTTGCATGTTCCTCTCTACAGGAAGATCTGCTGTTCTCAGTTTTTCAAATAATTTTATTCTGCTCTGTCCGTATGTTCTAATCAAGGGAACAAGATTTTAGTTGCCGTTCAAGAGCATTCTAGCAATATTTTTACTTATTATCTAGTAGCTTGGATTCTTAAGTGGAGAAAAATTTAACAAGCAACTTTTCTTTGCCTGTTAACAATATCAGGGCTAGAAAAACTATCTTGCAAAGGGAATTTAAATTGCTTTAGGTAGTTGGTTAATTAAAGCTTAAAATAAGTTTAGAATTTTATCAACTTTACATAACCATGCCTTCAATTATAAGTCAGAGAAAGTTCTTAAAGGCCAGCAAATTATAAGCTATTAAATTTGTACAGGAAAATCACAAGCTGTATTTTATTATTTGTTGTGTCCCTGCTTACATTCCTCTGTTGTTATTTACTTCTGGAACAATTAAAACACTTTAATGAAAACAATAAAAATGTCTTTTATATTGTTCCCATGGTTTGAAATTGAAAAAATTGATCTATTACAGAAAACAAAACAAATTTATTATTTAGAAACTGCTCAAAGACATTTCATGAATAATTCTAAATTTTTATGATATTATATGAAGGAAAGAAAAATATAGTAGAAAATTAATATAGTTTGAAGAAAAATTACCAATCTATTTATAAATAACACATTTTATTTATAATATGTAACTTTCAATTTAATTGTAGGCATCTGATGTACACTTATATCTTATTTGTGAATTTTAAAAATATTTTTTAACCAAAATATTCCTATCACATCAATTTGAGTGAATAAAAAGGGGACAGGGACTATAGTCATGTTTGGGGAGGGTTATATAACAGGATAGTTAAATCTGCAAGTACTTGTACATTTCTCTTTAGCCTAGATCCATGAGAGGGAAAAAAATTATTGTGAAGTTTAGAGTAGAAAATAATACTAATATTATCATGATTGCTTGATAACTCCTTTCTATACTCTTGACAAGCACCCAATTATAGCAGCACAATTAAGCAGATTTGCTGTCTTAGATACCACTGAAATGGCTGATTCTTGATGGTGGTCAGAAGAATTGCCATCTGGGAAAAGGGATTTTTATTTAAGGGACAGGCTATAATGTGTCACATCTTATGCACAATTATACCCAGTTTCCATAGACCTTACATTTTATTGGAATATTTAATAAAGACTTGATTGTTATAAAATCTCTAGTTCCAGAAGAATATAAGTATACAAATGACTGGTGAAAGGTTGATTTAAACTGTCAAAAGTTCTATTTATCTTTTTTAAATATTTACATTTTTGGAAATATAGTCGTTGGCAGTTTATACAACAAGCATGATTAATCCACAGCGAAAACTATTTACCGGGAGAAGGTGTTTGAAAAAATGTTATTAGACACTATGAGGGGAAAAAGAACAGAAAATTATTATTGTCTTCACAAAGAAGAATATTTGTTTCATAGTTATAAAACTTCAGTTCAAATTTTCTTTCATTTAGTGTTTATATATTATTATATAAATTTCACCAACAAATTTCACCACAGTGTGCAAAACAGAAACTCAGTTGCTTTGACAATAAAACAAAATACATGTTATTTTATGTTAATACACATGGAAGCATGCATTTATTTAATTATATATTAATAATTATTTTTAATTAATTGCCGCAGAATTTTTGCTAATTTCATACAATATATTCTGATCATATTTAGATCCCTTTCCATATCTGCACCCACCCTTGCTAACTTCCCAAGAAATTCCTGTTAGTTTTGTGTACCCTAATGCCCTTCTGTGTGGGCTCATCCACTGGTGCCTGGTCAGCCTACTAAGACTCACCTTTAAACAAAACTGGATCTCCCCTTCCCAGCAGCTATCAGTTGTCAATAATTCCTTAAGTGGGTCTGGTGTTTCTTATTCACTTCCTCACACCTATGCTGTGAATTTTTTCTGGTTTGAACTTACCTGGGATTTGTTCATACCCTAACCATTGCTGTGAGTTCATATGAGTAAATGGGAAGCTGTCTGAAAGATTATGTCTCCTTGTGGTCATCAACAACTTATGGCTCTTAAAATCTTTCTGCCACCTATTCCACAGTGATTTCCCTGGTCCTGGAAAGATGTTTGCTATAGGTGTCCAATTCAGCAATAATCAATCTTCAGTCTCTTATTCTCTACACCTTGGCCAGATATGGTTCTCTGTGTTAATCACCTGCTGTATATGGAAACTTCTCTGATGAAGAGTTGAGAGATGAATTAATATTCAGGTATAAAAATGTCATTTTTAATCAACTTAAAACTATATCTATTTAGCAGAACAGTTGTATCAGGCTTTCTCTCATAGCCTGTGGCTATCTAGCTTCAGGCCCCTAGACGTTATATCAGGCTCAAGTATAGGCTCTATTCTATGAAGCAAACCTTAAACCTAATCGTAAACTCCAGGAATATTCATGACTTTACTGCACTGGTGAGCAAATCTTGCCAAGTAAGTTGTTGTAGATCACAGGATTCACAGCCAAGTAAAATTAATCTTTCTTTTCTTTAGATAGCTTACATGTCACCTCCCAGCACTATGTAAGCTAGAAGCTAGATAGTAAAGGTGAGGTTTTGTAGTCACAACCTCCTCTGCTCCACCCTCCCATTCCCCACCCCATTTAATTCTTCTTACTCTATTACTCCCTTTCTTCACTTATATCATTGCACTAAAATTTTCTAAATGAATGTTTCAGTTTGAAAATCCAGAGATTCAAAAACTAATAAATGACCATTATTTGGAAGAGGCATCCTGGGAAGGGAAGTGGAATGCAATAATTAATATTTTATAGGAAAGTTCCTTACAATAATAATTTCATTTTTATTATTTAAAATTTTTTTCTAGTTAACAGAAATATAAACATCAAACAGCACTGATTAAACTCAACAATCACAATTTCATTTAGAATATTAGTTTCTTCCAATAGTGGCAAACTTTTTTCTAAAATCTTTGTAACATCTAGGATATTTCATAAATGTAGATGATAGCTAACATTTACTTAATTTAAGAAGTGTTAATCTTCTTAAATCATCATTGGCACTAAAATTTTGATTATAGGCTTTGAGGAACTTTTCTTTAGGCATATATATTTAACATGACTAAAGCTCAAATGTCATCTTTAAATATTCATTTTCTGTTTCCAGTACAAGAGCTAAACCTGAGGTTTGTCTCAAGCATTACAGTACAGATATGCACTTAAAACATTATATTTTGATGGAAATCTTATTCTGTTTCCTTTGATAAAGGAATCACTGTTGACCAATAGAAACTATTTGCTTAATTTTTAAATTGGTTGCTATAACTTAGAATAAATTCTCAAACATCTTTGAGAGTTTTTCATTATTTTTATACCTAGAATTTTAAAAATGCACACATAGATCTGTGCATGATGGTGCAAGATTTTTATCCCAACAGCAGAGGTAGCAGAGGCAGGCAAATTTCTGAGATGAGGCCAGCCTGGTCTATATAGCCAGTTCCAGGTTTGGTGGGACTACAAGAAAACCCTGTCTGAAGTAAATAAACAATACATAAATACACATACATGATTTCTATGTTCAATTAATCTTCATACATACACATAGATATCTATAACATTTTTACTTTATGGATTGCACATAAAATTTTATTTTCGTAAGTTACACTATTGTTTATTAGTCATACATTTTTTGGTTATGTTCTGATAAAGTTCATTGTGCAAGTTATATTCACTTTGTTATTGGCATTATTCAGAATAATATGCTTAAAACACTATTATAGTATTTTTATTGTTTCTGTTGTATTACCTGTTCTATTATGATCTTATTTGATTTTATTCACTACAGATAAAATTATAATTGACTTTCTTCACTCCATGTCCACTCCCATATCTATTTTTTTTGTGTTGTGTCATTCTGTTTCATATTATTTTAAATATCCCCTAACCAATTAATATTAATATTTGGCAAAAAGTAGGATACTATTGGGTGAATGTGTTCTAAACATACTTGATAGCCTTCTTACAAAAGCATTAGTATGAGAAAGGAATTCCTGTTTCTTAGAGGTTCCTCCATATTTACTAATGCTGATTTTGAATATATATGTTCTGCATCAGTACACATTCAGGAGCCATTTAATGATTTATTTGTAAAATTTATGATTAGACGATATGATATTTGTAAAATGCAGTTAATATTGCTTTGAAAACAGAATTTGTAATTAGTAGTTGTGTTTGTATATTTTGTGTTTCTCTCTCTCTCTCTCTCTCTCTCTCTCTCTCTCTCTCTCCATGTGTGCATATTTGTATGTGTGGTATATACAAAGACACATAGAAGAGTCTTAGGTTGACTTTCAAATTCTATTTATATATTCTGGTTTAATAGATCCTACTGTTTTCTGACTAACTTTCTGAAAATGTTACATGCTGAGTTTATGCATCCTCTAGATTCAAAGAAGAATGAATTGACTTGACTGAGTTGAAAAGGATTCTTACAATAAATACAGTTTGTTAAATGATGGATGCTTTTCTAAAATAACTTCTTGTTTTTATTTTTCTAGATGATCACCTGATAAGATTTCAATCAGTCATGTTTATCATCCAAATGATCTAATTTTGTAATCATTCCTGCTTGAAATGGTAGTCAAAATGAGGGTTTATGATGTTATTTGAGATTAAACCTAATGTGTTTTAATACTCATAGTAAACTGAATTAAGTGTAGTATATATCATTTTTAAACAGGAACATGTCTTAAGCTTTAATCCATACTTGTTTCTTCCTTTAATTTGCCAAATAAAATGAAAGCTAGAAATCTTCAAATTATGTGTAAAAATACATTGAAAAACCTTTATCTGATTTGAAAATTGTTTTGAAGAAAGTAACAATGATGTCTCTATGTTTTCTGTCTGAACTTGTGAATACACCAGCGCTTTCAATTGTATTTTGTTTGTAGAAATACAATAATTATTTCCCCCTCAATTGTGTTGATTTTTCCATGTCATATAATTAAGAAAAAATATTCTTCACAAATTTAAACAACCAACCCATGAACACTGGTGAATATTCAGATATTAAGAGAAATTTAAAATCATCAGTATGAAATTTAATAATATGTGAGTTTTACAAATCACTTATATTCCTTTGTGTTTTCACCTATCAGACATTGAAAGTTCTGTGAAAAAAATATATGGAAATTTCAATGGATGATCTATAGTTTAAAAAATTCTTTATAACACTCATGTATAAGTTGTTTAAAAGGAATATTATTGTAATGAGAAAAGCAAAAGAAATTCAGGGTTTTTACATTATTATGCTTATGAGATTATGTCAAGCATTTGGAGATGAGACTTTTAATCCAGAAATACAATCTTTCTAGTTTTTTTTTTTTACTACATGGTTTTTAGAAAGGATAATGGTTATCTGACGGCAAAGGATCCTGGATTCTAGAACCAAGAGTCACAATAGAGAGATGCGTAGTAAGAGGTTGTAAAATACTGCTGGGAGGGGGAAATCTTGTCTATGTGTCAAGAAAAGCAGAGAGAAGTCCATCTCTCCTTCTTTGCCCTGCACATTCCCCTTATTTCCCCAAAGAAAGGATCTAATAAAAGATAAACTAGTAAAGAAATAAAAAGCCCACCTATAACCACAGCAGATGGGCCTACAAAAGCATCGTACTATTGTTTGAAACTGGAATGTTCCATACACATGTTTCTCTTTTGATATCCAGAGCACTTGTTCTTGATCAGAGGTGCTGTTTTGGAGAACCTGTGATATTTTAGGAACTTAGGTCTGACTGGCAAACAGAACTCACTAGGACTGGAGTTTTTAGAATCACGAGGCTCCTGGTTATGACCTATTTCTATGTTTCCTGGACCCCACTGATATGCACTGTCAATGTCATATTCTCCTGACTCTACAGACAGTTTATCTGCCATGCTTTCCCTGACATAATGGACACTGCCCCCACACACACACCAAAAAATACTTTGAGTCAAAATAAATGTTACCTTTAGTTAATTATGTCAGGTATTTTAGTTACAACAACATGAAATTAACTAATGCAGGTGAATTTGGACTGACCAGGATAGCACCCACTCTTTCTCTATTGCTGGAATGAAATATCAAGTTAAATAAACAGGGGTTGCTGAATTTACTCAGTGAACAAAAAACTTACCATGTAAGCATAAGAAGCTGAATTTTGATTCCCAAAACACAGATAGAAAATTGTATACAGTATTAGGTATATGCAATCTCAACTGTAATGACTATCTGTAATCCTGGCACTACAAAAGTGATATATATGTTGGTAGACTTATACTGTGGCCAAATATATCTGAGAAGCCAAAAGATGCAGAAAGCCCAGTGTTAGCATGAACATAAGGTTCTTATATGACTTGTTTGGAGAAGGCAATCTAGATAATCATAGCCCTTTAAAAACAGGGGACCACTGAGATGGCTCAATAGGAAAATACACTTATGTGCATACCAGGCATTCTGAGTCTGAACATTGGAAACCAGATAAAGATGGAAGGAGACACTGAGTGCGCAAAATAGTCATCTGACTCCACTTGAACACTATGGCATGTATGTACACACACATCACGCACACTTCCATACATACTAAAATAAAACATTTTTTTACAGCATTAACATATTTAATAACAATTTTCAGAGCAAAGATGCTTCTCTTTCAAAATTAGCTGTAAATTTTGAGGTTCACAGTTAAATTAATACAGTTATACAATATTGAACTCAGTATAACCCTTATAAGACATAAAATTGAATGAGGTTTTAACTTTT
>NW_008335971.1:1348569-1354046 GCF_000622305.1 Nannospalax galili | reverse complement strand
AGAAAGAGGCTGGCAGGTGTTGCAGGACCAGGGAAGTAGAGGGAGATGAGGGCAGGGCCAGGACCAGAAGCGGTGGTCCTGGAGCCCAAGAAAAGGACTTAGTTGCTCTGGGTGAGAAGGATCAGGAAGCAGTATTGGTTCCCCAGGTGTCTGGGGCCCCGATACTAGGAATGGCGCCGGGCCCAAACTAGGAGTATAGAACGGCGGGAGGGACGGAAGGGTGAATGTGGCTTAGGGAGTCCCAGTGTGGAGAGCTGCGCTATAGACTTACCCCAAGAGGCCTGAGGATAGTAGTGCAGGCTAGGAGAGTTAGCCAGTGGTGCAGGTCGAGGGAAGCAGAGAGGGGAGGGCGGGGCCAGGACTAGAAGCGGTGCTCCTGGAGCCCAAGAAAGGGACTGAGTTGCTCTGGGTGAGAAGGGTCAGAAAGCAGTATTGGTTCCCCAGGTGTCTGGTGCCCCAAGACTAGGAATGGCGCAGGGCCCAAACTTGGAGTATAGAACGGCGAGGTGGGGGATGGAAGAGTGAATGTCGCTTAGGGAGTCCCCAAATAAAACATTTTTTAAAAAGTCACTACAGATGTTTTCAAAGAGCATCTATTACATAAGTGTGTATGCTAGTCTCAAATAATAGTCCCAAATAATTTAAGTGTAATATGTCTGATCCAAGCAGGTCTAATTTGTGATAATTAATGATCATTTAATTTTGTTAAATTGTGTGTGAAACTGGAAATGTTGAAGCCAATAGAAAATAAGTTTGGAATTTATGACCAAACTATGTTACTTTTTACTTAATGTACTACATTTTATGCTAATGCATTAAAAATATTCATAGTCTCTTAATATAAATAGTTGATTTTTTTTTCTATTACACGTTTGTATCTGTAAGAAAACTTATCAGTGACACATGCATTTGACTTGAATGCTTTTTTCCTTACACTAAATGCTCCATATGCGGAGTAGATTATGAATGAGAACATGCATGGTGTGTAGATCTTACAGCCAAATTCTAACAATATGAATGCAATGGAAAATAACAACATCCACACAGGTTTTGGTTATCCAAACAAAAGTTTTCACAAAAGTCTTTCTCAGGTAAATATTGAACTTCCTATTGATTATTTTATTAACTCATTAAAATATTTTACTTATAAACTATTTTATAACTATATTGCTACTGTTTAGAGAAGAAAATAAGGATTACTTACTTTTCTTTTTTTTAATTTGGCGCCATTTTGGGAATTTCTGATCATTAAATTTCAAAATATTTCTATCAGTTTAAGATTATACATTCTAATAATATCTATAATTTAGTCTTATTGCTATTTGTATAGTTTTCAAACATGTTATTTTAAACATTGTCAAGGTGATCAGAAAATGGATATTTTCATTTAATTAAAACTGTCATGTAGAAAAACATAACTAATGTTGGCAACTGTATTCTGTTTTTCATTTCTGTTTCACATTTTGGTAAAACATTATTAGATTGTTTAATTTTTCTTCTGACAATAAAACCCTTGTCTTGTTGAATTAAATGGGATGCTTTTTGGAGACAGATCTTTTTTAAGAAAATGGAGATTCATGATGCTACTAATAATCAGCCATCCAGCTATATAAATTGTGGAACCCACACTGTGTAGGGAAAGCTATTATTTGATCTTTTTTCTTTACCTACCATAGGGGTTACAGCTAACACTCCCATGACAAGAAACAGTTAAATTAGAGGCAAGCATAACACACTCATGAAATTCAAGTTCAGTTGACATAGGCCTCTTTAGATGTGAAGAACCTCGGAAAATTATTTTTATATTTGGTTTCAGTAAAAGATGAACAGCTATATACAAACACAATTATACAAGTGAGTATTAATGATGCTAGATTGAGAAGGTCATTCCAATATTAAATTCTTCCATTCATTCAGCAGCAATATTGTACAATGAGGATTTTCAAAGGAAAAGGGAGAAAGGATACACTGTTTAAAGTTTGGGCTTGCTTTGAGACAGGAGGGGGAAACAGGAAGAAGAAAAATGAGGAAAACCCTGCTTCAGAGTCCGTAGCAACCTTCCTGAATTCAGGGTATTTGGCATACCATGATACTGTGCTTTGAAGGTCATTATGTTCTGAGTCCCAACAAGTAGAAAACTGTGAAAGATATGATACATAATTATAGAATAGATTTAACATTAAGTCCAAAATTTATTGGCATGGGATTATCTGCTCAGTCATAGAAAGGAAGGCACTATGGAGGTTATTAAGTTAGAACATGCTGGAAGTTTATCCTTTAGGATGTGTGGAGAGCTCTTCCCTGGGAGGTGTCTCATCAGAACCAGTCGGCTACAAATCTGCACTGGATATGTGCTGAGGAAGCTGTTGGCTGCCACTTACAGTTGGCCACCTTGCCCTGAAGGATGCGATGCTAGAAAATTTCCAAGTACTATAAGATCTCTGTGCCTGGACTGTAGTGTGCACTGTGAGAACATGCACTTAATTAGAATAGATCCAGGAGATAAGTTTTTTTTTTTTTCTTTTATAGTGCTGCCTGAATAACCTTTACTGGCAAGACTTTATAAGAAGGTAGCAAAGACATATATAAATATTTCATATGAAGCAGGTCCATCTTCATTCAGGTGATAAAAAGGCCAACTTTGAAGTTAAGAAATATGGAAATGGTAGCTAGAGAAACAGCTGAAGAATTAAGACCCCTTATTGCTTTCTCAGAGAGCCCAGATTTAGTTCCCAGCATACATATGGTGGCTGATAACTGTCTTTAACTCCAGTTCCAAGATAACAGATGCACTCTTCAGGCCTTGCACACATGACGTGGGAATGTGTACATATATACAAAACACTCCAACACATAAAACATAACCTGGTGAGATAGTTAGAAATTTACCACTCTTTTCCAATATCTATACTCACAGTTGTAGTTGTGCTTCCCACTTGCACACCTGGCAAGACTGGAATCACCCCAACCATCCATTAAAAAAAGTCAAAAGTTGGAAATTGAAGCATAAACTATCAGAAATCAACTAAGCTACAAAAGCAATAAAAAAAGAACCAACCGTTTATACAAGTCACATTACAAAATGCAAATAATATGAAAAATCAAGATAGTATGTTCACACCAAATTCCTCCAGTCCTACAAAAGTGCTCTATAATGAAAAATAACCAGAAGAGTACCAGGACAGGAACTTAAGAGAACAATCTAAGATATGATCAAAGACTTTAGTATTTTAAAAACAGACAAACACCTCAGAGAACTCAATGAACATAGTAATGAACATTTCACTGAAGCTCAAGCAGTACAAATATATGACTGAATGAAATGACAAAGACAATTCAGTATTTGAAATCTGAATTCAGGAAAGTAATAGAAACACTAAAGAGATCTCAAACTGAGATGAAGATGGAATTGAAAACTCAATAATGCAATTAATAAAGATGGGAGAAAGTCTTACAGGAAAATAAATCAAATGGAAAATAGGCTATCAATACTTGAAGATAAAATAGGAGAATTGTAATCCTTAGGTAAAGAATATGAAAAATTAAAATAGCACAGCAATAGAATATGGAAAAACCATAGAACACCATGAAAAGACAAAATATTTGAGTTATAGACAGAGAGGAAGAAGAATCTCAGGTTAGCGGCATTAACCAGATCGTTAACAAGATTATGGGGGGAAAGTCCATAAATTAAGGATTAAAGCATGCAGAACATCAAATATGTAAGATAAGAAATTAAAGTCACCATGACATATCATAATAAAAGCCTAAAATATACAGAAGAAAGAGAAATCACTGAACGATACAAGAGAAAAACAAGTTAAATATTTTATATTATGGTAAATCCCATCAGATCAACAGCTGATTTTTTAATTTCCAGAAGAGACTGAACAATTCATTCTAAATTCTAATAGTTACAGATGCCAACCCCGAATTCTTTATCCTGTAAATCTGCATATAATTGTCTAAGAAAAAAGAAAAATCATCCATACTATAAATAAGTTGAAAAAAATCATGTTTACCAAAGGAGTCCTAAGGAGATTGCTGTAAGCAATCTAGTGTTTCAAGCATTCACTGAAATCAGGAATGAGACAAGCCTGCCTACTATCCTCACTGCTTTTCAATATCCTGCTTGAAATACTCACTAGAGCAGGAAGACAAGAGATGGAAATTAAAGGAGTACTAATTGGAAAAGAAGTCAAATTATCGATATTTCCAGATGGTGTTGTATTATAAATAAGAAATCGCAAAGATTCCATGTGAAATTTCTGGAAACAATCAACACTTTCAGCAAAGTAATAGTGTACATTTTAATTTAAATATTTTATTTATTATTTTATTTTATGGGTATGCATGTGTTGCCTGCATGTAGGTAAGTGCACCCATGTTGTACAATGCCCACAGAGGACAGAAGAGGTTGTCAGATCCCCTGGAACTGGAGTTATGGACAATTGTTAGCTGCCATGTGGGTGCTGTGATTCGAACTCGAGCCTTCTCTAAGAACAGCCAGTGTTTTCAACCACTGAGCCATCAATCCCGCCCCTATAGTGTGCATTTAAAAATAAGTAAATAAATAAATAAATCACTAGACTTTTAATAGACCAACTACAAACAGTCAGAGAAAGACCATGGAAACACTCCTATCCACAGTAGCTTCAAAATAATTATCTAGGAATAAACCTAACTGAAGATTTTAAAGATCTCTATAATGAAATCTTTGACAAAAGAGACTGAGGAAGATGGAGATGTATAGATCCCCCCCTCCCATGGAATGGCAGAAGTAATATGAAAATGATCATCCTACTACAAGCAATATTTCCAATATTCATTGGAAATGCTGGTCTGGAGTACTCATTTTTCTTATTTCTTCAAAACGTTTCTGAATTTGACTAACACTGGTTTTGTAGGAATTTGGGAGTTGTCCCTCCGTTTCTATATATTCTTTAAATGATTTAGGCTATATTGGTTGATGCTCTTCAAAGGGCAGGGCTGGTAATATTCTGCTGTGAATCCATCTGAACTTGGGTTTTTTTAGGTTTGGAGCCTTTGTTTGTTTGTTTGTTTGTTTTTGTCTTTTTGAAAAAGGGTCTCCCAGTAGTCCCAGCTGACCTGAACTCACTATGTAGGCCAGGCTGGCCTTGAACTCACAAAGATCCGCCTGCCTCTGCCTCGAAAGTGCTGGGATTAAAGAAATGCGCCACCGCACCTGACATGTAGCACAACACAAAGTGGACTATACTTTTCTTGAGGGAAACAATCCAGAAAATCACACCAAACTGGGAAGGAATAATACAATATAATCACCTTTCATCTGAAGAATTAAATATAACAGAGAATCAAAAGCCTCTGCATGCCCCTTCTTGACCCCTTCCTCTACATAAAAACTTTGTAACTTATACCCAAAGTGGTGGTCTTTTCCATGGACAAACAGACGTACAGTCCCTGTTTTTTTTTGTTTTTTTTTTTTTTTTTTTTTT
>NW_008335971.1:1309700-1348515 GCF_000622305.1 Nannospalax galili | reverse complement strand
CTGGATCAGAGTTTGGTTTTTTCCTTTTTCCCCCCTGATTCTTTAGTTGTATCATTAAGTCACTTATTTGTGCTGTCCCAGCTTTTGAATATAGGAATTTAGTGATATAATCTTTCCTCTTAGGAATATTTTTAATGTGTTCCAAAGGCTTTGGTGGTTTTTTTCTTAATTATTTTCATTTAGTTCCAGGACACTTTTATTTCTTTCTTAATTTTCTTCATTGGCCATTCATCATTCAGGAGTGTGCTATATAATCCTCATGAGTTCCTGTAGTTACTAGAACTTCTTTTGATGTTATAGTTGAGTATAAGCTTAACTGCATTGTGGTCTGATAGAATACATGGAATGATTTCAATATTTTGTATATTGGAGATTTGTTTTGTACCCAGAATGTGGTCTCTTTTAGAATAACTTTCCCACAAGCTGCTGAATAGAATGTGGATTCTTTGGAACTCATGTAGAATATTCTCTATATGTCTCCTATTTCCATTTTATGTATGAGATCATTTAATTCAGATATTTCTCTGTTTATTCTTTCTTTGAATGACCTGTCTATTGGAGAAAGTAGGGTATTGAAGTACCTACCTTTCCTGAGTTGGTGTTAATATGTTTCTTGAGAGTTAAGTGGCCTTTACATCTACTGATTAATTTTATATTGATTACTTTGACTGATATTAGGAGAGCAATAGCTTCATTTTTCTTCATACAATTTGCTTAAAATATTTTCCATTCTTTTTCTCTAAGGAGATGCTGTTGAAGTTAAGATGAGTTTCTTGTAGAAAACCAAAAGATGTATTTTTTATCTTAATTTATTAAAGTAGGCTGTATCTTTGGTTCGAGAATTGAGGCCATTTATGTTTAAAGTAAATACTGAAAAATGTGTGCTCCTCGTTGTCATTTTGTCTTCTGTTTGTATTGTTAGTCTTATTTTGTGTTTCTGTAATCAAAGCTTCACATTTTTTTCTTTCTATAGTCTCTTGGATATGCCTATTCCTTTCTTCAGTCCTTCATGTTGCTTCCAGTATTTTCTGGAGGATGGATTTTGAGATATGAAATATTTCAGCTTGTTTATGTCATGGAACTTTTTTTTTTCTCCTTTGAGGATAGCAAAGTGTTTTGCTGGGCAAAATAATATGGACTGGCATCTGTGGTCATTAGAACTTGGAATACATTTCTCCTCCTCTCTCTTTGAATGTTTACACTGAAAAAGTAATATGCTAGTCTGATTTATTTTCCTTTGAAGATGAATTGTTTTTCATTTGCAGATTTCAGTATTCTCTCCATTTTCTGTGCATGTAGTGTCTATACTATGATATGTCCAGGGAATTGCCTCTTCTGAACTTATTTCACGTTCTGTGGACTTCTTATACCTGAACGGGGATATCTTTCCTTAATTTAGAGAAGTTCTTATTTTTTCGATAATCCTCTTGTTGATCTGGGTAATGCCATTGATCTGAGATTATTCTCCTTTCTCTATGCATATAACTCATAGATTTTGTCATTTCATTATGTTCCAAATCTCTTGCACATTCCATTACTGTGTTATTTTTAATTTTTCATATTCTTCACTTGATTTTTCAATTCTATTTTATCTTCAACTCTTGATATTCTTTTCCATTTGATTCTTTCTGCTGGTAACTGAACTTTTCAATTCAATCTTCAACTCACCTTGAGCTTTCTTTAATGTTTCTTTCTTGAATTCACTTTTCAAATCCTAAATTACCTTTGTCACTTCATTCAGCTGCATATTTGCACTTTCTTGAGCTTCAGTCAGGAGTTTATTCCTGTCCTCTTCGAGTTTCTTGGGGTGTTTGCTCATGTGTTCTTTAAAGTCTTTGAACTTTTTGATCATGTTTATTATTGTTCTCTTCTATGCTATGTCCTGGATTCCTCCTAGTATTCTTTTTTTATAGAACTGAAGGGATTTGGTGGCAACACGTTATCATGATTTTTCGTATTTGTTTTGTTTTGCAGTGTGACTTGTGTATATGGACTTCTGCTGTTGGTTGTGTACCTGATAAGAAATATTAGCCTGCTTTTGTTGTGTGGGAGATTGGTTCTATTTTTGTTGTTTCTGTAACTTGATTGATGTCAGATCATATATCAGTCATTGTTTTTTGTTTCAGATTCTCACCTTTGAATTTTTTATTGGAGGGTTAAGGATGATTTCAGGCTTGTTCATCTTGTGAGGTAAACAGTCACAACTAGGATGTAGAGTTGGAAGTACTGTAGTGTAGATGGGTTTTGGCCAACATCACTAGGCTAATCTGGAGTGGAAACAATGCAGTTAGGGTCTTGTCCTAGAGGGCTGTGGGGAATGGGGATGGAGAAGGCAGGTTTTTATCTATCTCTCCAAGCTGTGACATTGGGCTACATATATAATTGATGCCGTGGAGATATTCTATTGTTAATCCACACTGAGTTCTTGAGCTGAACTGAAACAGTAAGGGTAAGTTTTGTCCCACTAATTTCCCTTTTTTCTCCCAGAACAATTGATCCAAACAATAAGATATTTGAGGTCTGATACTAAAAGCAATAAGAACATTTGAATATGGGTAGAAAAGCAGGAAAAAAAAGAGTAGAAAACAGTATGGACCTGCTGATATAAAAATGTCTTACAGGAATGAATAATTTACTCCTAGGCCTGATGAAATGTTGAAAAACAATATTGGAAAACAGTAGGAGCTGATAACTTGACTATTTGGAGAATATAGCTCATGAGTGGATATACTTTAGAGAGCTCTACTATATCCCTACCCCCTGAAACACTCTTTCAGCTTCCTGGTTTTTGCATAGACTCATACTGCCATATTGTGCCTCAACTGTAACACAAAGCAATGGAACCAGAGGGCTAACAACTGAAACAAGTGGCATTTTGAGCCAAAATAGATCTTTCCTCCTCTTAAATATTTTCTACCAAATATTTATCACAGCAGCATAAAATCAGATTAAGACAAAGAAACCAATGAAAGTGAAGTAGAATTAATTCTACTTCTTATTAAATGTTAATTTCAAAAATAGGTTAAATATTTTCCAATACTCTGCGATATTGAATGTGTGATCATATTTTTTCAATAAATACTTTTTACTAAATTTCTACAGATTTCATACAGAATAGGTTAATCATATTTAGGCCTACCTCCCCTATCTGCAGCCCTGATAACCCACACACTGGATTTCATGTATTCTGTCATATATGTTAAGGCCTATTGTGTCAAATTTGCAAATTCAGATGTCACTTGATGTGAGTTCATTTACTGGAGCCTGTTCAGCCTGTCTAGCATCATTGCTTTAAAGAAGATCAGCTATTCCTTACCCCAGAAGTAATTAGCTACTAATAGTTCCTCACCGAAGTTTTGGCCTCCTACTACCCTGACTGGCCTGCCTACTATTTTGACCCACCAACTCCCCAGATCCGCCTGCTACCTTATAAAAACATAAAGACCAACTATATTTTCATACCTGAGAAAAAAATAAAACCATTTATGAAAACAATATAAACAGAACAAAACTTCAACAAAACAGAGGTAGAATAGAATTTCGTATCAGACACACAATTAATGAAAGACATCCCTTTGCCCAAATAGCAATGCAATAACACAAACTAGTAAATCAAGAGGCTATGTCCCCAACTGATCCACCATTCCTAGAATAGTGTATACTGCAATGAAAATAACCTAGAGAAGCTCCACAACACATAATTTGAAAGAACCATCATAAACATGATCAAAGAATTTAAATAACAAAGAACTCAAAGAGGATACATATAAACTTGTGAATAAAGTTCAAGAAAATACAAATATGTAGCTGAATGAAATAAAAGCAATTCAGGACTTGAAAAGTAAATTCAGAAAAGAGAGAAATATTGAAGAAAACCCAAGCTGAAATGAAGATGAAATTGAAAAATTCAAAAAGTCAATTTGAAATGATGGGAGAAAGCCTCACATTCAGAATGGATGGAATAGAAAATAGAATATCAAGACTGAACAACATTTGAAGAACTGGACTCCTCAAGATAAGACTATGAAAATGTTTAAAAAACACAGGAATGGATTACACAGGAAAGGTAGGGCACCATGGAAAGAGCAGATCTATGCATAGGCATACAGGAAGGAGAATAATAACAGATCAATGGCATTGACCAGATCTTTAATAAAATTACAGAAGAAAATTTCTCCACTTAAGAAAAGACATACCTATATAGATACAAGAAGCACATAGAACACCAGTTCAACAGGACCAGAACAGAGACTTCCCATGACATATCAAACAAAAACACTAAATGTACAGAAAAAAAAGAGGGTACTGAAAGTTGTGAGAGAAAAGCAGCAAGCTATATATAAAGGAAAACACATCAGAATTACAGGTTACTTTTCGATGAGAACTGTGAAAGCCAGAAGAGTCTAGAAAAAAGTATTCCCAGTTTTAAATGTCCATGGATGCCAACCCAGAATACATATCTAGCAAACTATCTATCATAGACAAAGGGGAATGGAAATTTTTCCGTGACACTAAAAGGCTAAAAGAATTCATATCCACCAAACTGGCCCAACAGAGAATACTTGAAACAATACAAAGAACTAAAGACAGAAGTGGCCATACCCGAGACTAAAAATTTCAAAAATCTTCAGTTTTTCTGGGAGGAAAAACGGAATTAGTGGGACAAAATTTGCCTTTACTGTTTCAGTTCAGTCCAAGGATTCAGTATAGATTAAAAATAGAATATGTCCATGTCTTCAATTATAAACAAAACACAATATCACAGCTTGGAGAGTTAGATTAAAAACTTGCCTTCTCCATCCCCATTCCCCCCAGCACACTAGGAGAAGGCCCAAACTACACTGCTTCCACACCAGGATATCCTAGTGATGTCAGCCAAAACCCATGCACACTGCAATCATCTCCACATTCAAAGTCCTAGTTGTGACCGCCTATCTTGCAAAATAAACAAGCCTGAACTAATCTCTAATTCTCCAATAAAAAATTCAAAGTTGAGGATCTGAAAGACACACCAATTATTGATGCCTAATCTGATATCAACTAAGTTACAGAATCAAGAACAGAATGAAATTTTCACATGAAAAAAAGCAGGCTAGAATTTCTTATCAGACACATAACAAGCAAGAGAAGTCCATATACACAAGCCACACTAGGAAATAAATATGACAAACCAAGATAATACGTTCTCATCAAACTCCTACAGGCCCTTAACGAACTATAAAAAAAATACCCAGAGGAATGCCAGGACACAGAACAGAAAAGAACAATGGGGAATGGGGCATAAAGATGATGAAGATGTTGTGTGAAATGCACAAAAATTCATTTAAAAGCAAATTTTAAAAAAGACACAAAAAAGAAAGTATATTCTCATATTCTTTTTTTCCCTTAGTAACTGTAATTTTAACTGAATTTTTGTGTATTTTATACAGAACATCCCAATCAATCTTAATCATCTTTATACCCCTTTCACTACTGACACCCTCCCATGCCCCCCAACTGGAATTCACACATTCTGTCATTTCTCTTAAGGCCTATTGTGTCAAGTTAGTGTCCTCAGAAGTCCCTTAGTGCAAGTTCATCTACTGAGGTCTAGTCAACCTATTTAGAGTTTCTTGCTTTAGGAAGATCAGCTCTTCTTCACCCAGCAGTAATTAGTTACTAATATTTCTTCAGCAAAGATTGAGATCAGCTGTTAATTTCCCTAGTTCTATGTTGGTTTTTGTCTGATTGAGTTTTCATGGGTCTTGTGCATGCTGACACCATTGCTATAGATTCTTAAGAGCAGGGATCCAGGAGCTTGTAGAACTCTGTTTCCAAATGGTCATGCATCTCCTCCCTGGCTCTTACAATCTTTCCATCCCCCCTTCCACAATGGTCCAAGAGCTCTGGATGGGTATAGTTTAATATACGAATCCTGTCCAAGGATCAGCATTCTACTACAGATTCTTAGTATCGACACTTTGGCCATTTGTGACCTTTTGTGTTTCTGGCCCTCTGTTGCATGATGAACTTCATTAATGAGAACTGAGATATTCATTATTATCTTCTTTACCCCTTGTTCTATATTTTGTGAGCCTTAGGTGTGGAGGCTGCACTGTTGATGTGCCACTTAGACTTAGGCAATTCACAGAAAATGTTTGTGTGTGACCAGTTGTGGTTCTCTGTAATAGTCTCCATCTGGTACAAAAGAAGCTTCTTTGATGAGTGGTGACTGGGAGAGTTGTCTGTCAATATAAGGATACTTATTTTGTACATAGGAAGAAATCATATTAGTTTTGGTGTTTTCTATTGAATCTATGACCTCTCCAGCCATGTGTATTTGGCTATGTTTATAGTACTTCATGTGAGTTTCCTCCAACTAAGTGGCCTTTTAGTCCAATTAGGTCACTCTTGATTGCCCTCAAGATAAAAGTGCCACTACTGCACTAATGTCATATGCTATGCAGGTCATTGATGTGGTCATTTGGTCTTGAAGCTGATGTTGGACCATAATTGATCCCTTAGTATCATGCAGAGTTTTTGCCAAAGCTATGATAGCTAGCCTTCAGGGAAAGTGACTTCCATGTAAGTTCCAGTTCCATTGCTCCAAATCCTTTGCCCAACCTCTGTCCTGTCTTAAGCAGTAGGTACTTACCTTCAAGTTCTGTGAGGCAATCAAGGGGCTGTTGCAATAACTTGTGTAATTTTGGTAGTTTCTTGGGCCACTTTGGCCAACTACTCAAAGTTTCTCCTGTTTGGCACTGTTTCTTGTTATGTAGCTGTCTCCCAATTGGCTGGTTCCTCCAGTGGGCAGGGCCTTATGCAGAGTGTGGACTATGAAGGGGCTGCTGGGAGCCATCTTGGGACAGAAGCCGTGAGCGGTTGGGAAGCAGTGAGCTGTGGGCAAGCTCAGGAGTCATGGGCATACACAGCCCCAGCACCACAGAATGGCCCAATACTTACGGACCTGGGGTGAGATTGCAGCCACTGAGGCATGAGAAAATGCTAGGAGGGACTATAGTAGTCGTAGCACAGTCTGATATGGCAGGCTCTGAGCTGCACAGCCACGGGGCTAGGTACTGGGTACTCATTCCTTTGTAAGTTAATAAATGCACATAAAATATATTATATGGTTTGCCTGATCATGAAGGAGACCCAGAGGGAATTCAGGCCACAGTAGCCTTTAGCTATAAGTATGGATTCATTTAGAGAGAGTGTACGTGTATGTTGTCATTAGGTTGTTGGAATACTATGATTCCCTCTCCTGTTTCACACTAGCTAGTCATTATTTATCTCTTCTCTCTTTCTGTCTGTTTAACCCCTCCACCGTGTTTGTCCCATTTAAAGTGTCCAATTTTCCTCATTTCTCCTTTGATAGTACTAATCTCCTATGGTCCCACCTCCTTGATCACTTTCTTTCACTTTAACCCTAAAGTTCCTTGTATAACTCTCCTTTTCCCCTCCCATTTAAATACCCCCATTTTATCCACTTCTCCCTTAGTAACACGTGTTTCCTACTGCTCTTCTCCCTCAGGTTCCTACATTCCTTTACCTCCCTGGCTCCTTTTCATTTTGCTGGTTCCTACAGTAATATCAGGAGACATACTCACATATAAGGATTTGGTGCTAGGATCCACATATGAAGGAGAACATATGTTGTTTGTTTTTTCTGAGTTTGTGCTATTTCACTGAGTATAACAATTTCTAGTTCCATCCATTTACCTGCAAATTTCATGATTTTATCTTTCTTTACCACTTGTAGAACTCCACTGTTCAAATGTACCACATTTTCATTACCCACTTTTCAGATGAGATACACTTAGGATTCTTCCATCTCATAGTTGTGAAAAGAGCAACTGCAAACATGGATGCACACATACCTCTGCAATAGGAGTACTCCTTCGACTACATGCCAAGGAGTGGTATAAACAGGTGAAATGGCAGGTTAATTTTTAGTTTATTAAGCTTTCAGAACACTGCTTTCCATAGGGGTTGTATGAATTTGAATCCCACCACAGTGAATGAGCATTCTCCTTTCTCCATATCCTCTCCAGCATTTGGTACCATCTGTTCTCTTGATGTTAGCCAGTCTGACTGGGCTATGATGAAATCTTAAACTGGTTTGAATTTGCATTTACCTAATTACTAACAATGTTGAACGATTTAAGATGTCAGTTAGAACTGGGTATATGTTGGTTCAGGCTCTTCTGGCTTTCATCATTTGCTTTGAAATCAGCTGTAATTATGATGGGTTTTACTTTATAGTGACTTGTTGTTTTCCTTTTGTAGCTTTCAATACCCTGTGTTCTATATATTTAGTATTTTTATTATGATAGGCCGTGGGTAATTTCTTTTCTGGTTCTGTCTATTTGGTATTCTCTGGGCTTATTGCATTTGTATGGGCATGCCTTTTTTATTTTTGGAAATTTTCTTCTACACTCTTTTTGAAGATTTGCTCAGTACCATTTATCCTGAAGTTCTTCTCCTTCCTCTATGCCTATGATGCATCAATGTGGACTTTTCCTGGTGTCCCCTGTCCTGTATATTCTATCTCCATGTTTCTTTAATTTTTCATAATCTTACATTTAACACAGAGTGAATAAAAGGCAAATAATTTCAATAGAATATTAAGCCTTGAACTTAGCCTGTTAAAACTGTCCAAGATACTCATAGAGATATTTGTAATTCAATCACTCTTTCCTAAACATGAGTGCCTTTTAAATGTCCATTGGAGAGTAAAAATGAGATTATACAGCATATGCCATTGTAAAAATGAAAATGAAAACAACTGTACATCTATTAGAATGGGAGGAATCCTAAGCATCAACACCACATGATCGCACTAATATAAAGCATTGGTCCCTGGCAGAAATGCCAAATCCTACAGTGGTTTTGGAAGGAAGTTTGTATTTTCTTATAATACTAAACATACTCTTATCATGGGATTGAGAAATTCAAACCCTTTGTACTGTCAAAATGGGTTGAAAAGAAATGTCCACAGAAAGCCTTGCATATGGATCTCCTAAAGTACCTGCATTCTTAATTCCCAATTATTAGAAATAATTGAGATGTCTTTCAGTAGGAAAATGGATAAGCAAAGCCCACAAATATCCACAATTAGATGCTATTCTTCAATCAAAATAAATGAACCTAAGTTTGGAAGATGGCTTAGCATTTTAGAGCACTTCACTCCTCTTTTAGAGGACCTGAGTTTTTTCTCATAGACCACTTACAACCACCTGTAATGTCACCTCCTGAGGAAGCAGAAGTCTCTGGTCTCAATCAGCACCTGTACTCCCACATGTGCGCGCGCGCGCATACACACACACACACACACACACACACACACACAGAAATGATAATGAATATTTAAAAAATAATAAAATTAATAAAGAAGTCATGGAGGAGAGTTACATGTTAATCTGACAACTATATTCTATATGATTGTGACTAAATGGCATTCTGGAAGAAGATAAGAATATAAACAACATAAGTGGATCAATGGACACCAGGAGTTAGAAAGGCAGAAAAATGAAGAGATGAATCACAGGGGATTTTGAGTATCAATTTTTTTTTTCAATAAAATTAATAAAGAAGTCATGGAGGAGAGTTACATGTTAATCTGACAACTATATTCTATATGATTGTGACTAAATGGCATTCTGGAAGAAGATAAGAATATAAACAACATAAGTGGATCAATGGACACCAGGAGTTAGAAAGGCAGAAAAATGAAGAGATGAATCACAGGGGATTTTGAGTATCAATTTTTTTTTCTGAAACACTACAGTAGTCAATGAATGTGCACGTAAGTCATTCAAAATCCAAAGGCTTCTCCATGACAATATTGGGCATTTTGCAAATGGTGGACTTTAGGGAACGATAAGTGCTAGCTGAGATTTGTTTATTAAAGTGTCATTGCGCAGGGTGTTAACAAGAAGGGAGACTTTGTGTGTAGAAGTGGGCTGGCAGTTCATGAGAACTCTGTGCATTCAAATCAATTTTGTTGTAAACTTGGAACTGTTCTTAAAGTTTGTATATTAAAGTTAAATTGAAAAAATACATTGGAAATATTTCAACATGCCAACTTCAAATCTATGTGTGTTTTTACTCACCATTACAAGAAAGAATTTGCGCATGATGTCTTCGGGTGCTTTTGTTAATTTGATGACCATTTGTTCTCTGAAATATAGAACAGTATTTTTTAGATTTTCTGCTACAACAATTCATGAATATCTTATTATTTGAGAAGTCTGATCAAAGAGAAACGTATTTTAAGTGAGACTACTTATTCCATAGACAAAAGGCTATTTGATTAAATGCTACATTTATGTCCTCACATAATTCTTTGAACTAAGCAACTCATCTTAAGTATTTATTTACCTAAAAATGAATTAAAATTAGTAGTCTCTAAGGTACCATCAGGGTAGGCTTGTGACCAAACTCATGAAAACATACAGAATCAATTTATATGCTTTTAATGTAGATTACATCCCAGGAAAACTGTCAAAAAGAGAAGGAAAGCCTCATAAACAGACTTTTGGAAGATTTCATTCTCACAAAGGCTTAAGGCTTGCATTTAAATATTACATTAACATCATTATTCACTTACAGTCTAGATGGGAAAA
The DNA here is from genome assembly GCF_000622305.1 of Nannospalax galili. Lineage (NCBI taxonomy): Eukaryota > Metazoa > Chordata > Mammalia > Rodentia > Spalacidae > Nannospalax > Nannospalax galili. The sequence continues at coordinate 1,337,908 of NW_008335971.1, read as the reverse complement.
ATTTAATCAATAGAGGTAGTAAGTATAAAACAAGATTTTATATTAAAGTTAATGTAATAGAAAATCATACATTGATCTAATGATTTTATGTATTATTAAGGAGGATCAGAAAATCCTAGATAATTCTTCCAAAATAAATACAATTGATATACATGTAAGGTTATTCCTCCCTCACACTTTGACTTGGCATGCCACTGGTATTACCATTAAGCAGATCTTGTGCAGGCAATCACATTGTGAGATTTCATGTGTGCAGCCTCTCTTGACATGTCTAGAATACAATCTAGCAGTAGGTATCCCAGTGGTCTGGCTCTTAACTCTTACTGCCCCTTCTTCGGTGGTGCTGCCAGGTATAGTGGTTGCATTATACTTTTCCAGTCTTGCTAGGCAGCCCAAAATCACCTATTTTCATTTTGACCAGTTGTGGAGCTTTGTATACATCTCCATCTGTTGCATAAAGAATGATCTTTTTCTGTTGCTTCAGCAAAGAAAAAATATGGTGACAGCTACATTTATATATGGATATAAGGATAAATATTTAGATCATAAAAAGAAATTACATTGGTTTGGGAAAGTGGCACTAGAACGATCTCTTGTGTCTGTGACCTTGCTACAGGAAATCAATGCCTGCTGAGGGAGGGATAAACAGTTTTCTACAGAGACATGATCCATAATGAGTTATCCAGTACCAAGTGTCAGTTATAAAAACGTACACACAAGCAGCTTAACTGGACACAGTACATTTGTACATATTTTAACAACAATAATCAAGGAAGTGACTAGAAAGCTGAGAGGGAGTGGGGAGATGTGGGAGGTAGAATGGAGTGATGGTGGGGTGAGGCTAATGTAAATATAGTGCTCACACGTAAAATTCTTAAAAAATTAAAAATATATATAACTGTATACAATTGAAACATTGCTCGAAAGACCCTAATTTGTTTTCCATCTCCTTTAAGTGGTTTGAGTCCTCTCACCAGCTGTGAAGACTCTAATGTAGAGGCATCATTATTAAAAAATGGGTCTTTCTTGTAAAGTTTCTGATGCTTAGGCATGTTGTCCACCTTTCTATATGTTAATCATCTGAGGTTGCTTTAAATATTTTTGTCTTTACTCAGTTTTCCACTTCTTTGAAATTTATTGGATTAACAAATATATTCACACATGAAAACATAGAGACTTTGAGAGTCACCTTCTTTGTTCATGCTCTGAGGTCCCTTATTAATGCTTCATCATAGTATGTAACACACTACAAGACAATGATCTATTTATACTCCATCATCCACAGGCTTAGCAGTTTACAGGGAAAGGCTTAGATGTACAAGCATAGCAATATACAGTAGAGATAAAAACTGCTTTGTAAAATTGGTTAAATGAACATTTTATATTGACATCCCAATTGCAATAAGATCATAGCAACTCCATGTCGCAATGCTGATTTTCACACAATACTAGTTTCATTTACTTGTGCTGTTAGTGTCATTTTATTTCCAGCAATAGTACTTAAAGGACAATTTTGAGAAAAATCACCTAATATTCTTGGCAGGTATTTAACCATAGGAAAAGAAATCACTTATCTAGGACTTCGGTATTTTCATTTTGGTGACATTTAAAATGGAAATGAGTCCATTTTCTTTTCAGATCTTTTGAATATGCTTTAGTTCAACATTAATCCAATTCAATGACTTATTTAACTAGCACAAAATCAGAACATAAGAAGATTTGAAAAGCACATTTTCTTCCCACTGTTCATCTTATATTCACCAATTATTGATGCATACTATATTTATTACAAGTTGATTATAAAAACAAGTAAAGCAGAAAAAAAGAAAAATGTGCTCTAGAGGTCAGGGAGATTGTTCAGTGAATAAACACTATTTGCTTTCCAAGCATAAGGACTTCAGTTCATGTCCCTAGCACTCAGGTAAGAAGTCAGGCATGGCAGTTTATATTCAGAAACCTAGAGCTGTGGTGTGGGGACAGAGATAGCAGACTCCTACAAGATCTATGTTCAAGGAGAGATACTGCCTCAAAGGAACAAGGCAGAAGAAAGCAAGACACACAATACTCTTCTCTGGCCTCTGCAGAGCAGGTAAGCAATAACGCCCCCTCCCCCCACACACATGTACATACGCCATACATACTGTATACACTTGCACACAAGAAGAAATTGTGCTCCATGAAATAATTATCTGCAATGTATAACTAACGTTGCTTTTTCTCTAAGCATACAGTTAATTTTAATATTTGCAGCATATGTATTATGTTTTTAATCACCTCAGAGATTTTGGTAATAACAGTTTTTAAGTCTTACCCCATTTTATATTATTGTTAACATGAAGATAAATTCCAGAAAAGCATTAAGAACATAATGTAAAAAGTAGTAATTGGTAAGTTTATGTAGTCACCTTTTTAAAAGACTTTCTACATCTTTTCAAATAAAAAAGTTTACAAATTAACATACTACAATAACCTACAATAGCTGTCTTATATTGGTTATAGCTGTCCACCTGTGTAGGATGACTTCCAATCTTAGCAACACAATATCAAGCCCAAGCCCAAAAGACATTTGGATATTTCAGATCTCAGTGTAGAAGGAAGTGTTAATTATCTTTCTTATGTTCTAACTAAAATATGTACCTTCTAAAAGTACAGTACTCATAGATGTTTATGTCTCATTCAAAGCTGTTAAGCTGTTCTCCTTGCGTTTCTGACTTTATCCTTTCATTCACTGTTGGTCAATCAACTTAAAATTTAAAAATTTCACCTGCTAATCAATTCCCTTCATTTTAAGGCACATTTAAACACAAAGCAATAAATAATCAACACTAACAACCAAAGAAAGCAAAGCAAAAAAAGCATGTGATTTTCCCCAACTGATACTTTTCCTAAGACATACTCTTAGGGACTTTCAATTTACCACTTTTATCTCCATGAAGAGCAGAGTAACATCCCCCAACCCCTGCCCATTCATAGTTCATACTTCCAGAGAGAAATGGAAAAAATGTTGAGAAATACATAAAAATCAGGACTTTAAACACCAAAATCACAAAGTTTGTATTTGTATACTATATTTCTGTAGTATAAGTATTTCTTTTGAGGAAAAAATATTTTTTGAATTTTTTTGTGTATTTCATACAGAACAGCTCAAACTATCTTAATCATCTTTATACCCCCATCCCCACTGGAGCCATCCCATAGACCTCCCCCTGCCACTGAAGCCCATATATTCAGTCATCCCTGTTAAGGCCCACTGGGTTGTCAGAGTCCCCAGCCATTCCCCAGTGCAAGTCCGTCCACTAATTAATATTTGTTAATTGGATCTAGTCATAGATGGTCTTCATATCTTTTACATATTAACATAACATATCTGAAATAACAGAAACTGTTACTTGATTTTGGCAAAGAAGAATACTGAAAACAAGTTAAAATTACATTAATCTTGGGTTTCATTTCTTTAAACTGGTAAAAAAGAAAACAATGTCTAAAAGTAATCAGAAAAGCAGACCTAGAAAATTATGTGATCCTTCCTCTCTTTTGTCTCTTTAATTTTATGTAAATGTTTTATGTGAATTACTTTTAAAGTATATATATATATTATATATTATATATAATTTGTGTGTATGACTGCAATGTCTGCATGGACGTAAATGCACCTGTGTTGTGTGATGCCCATGGAGATCAGAAGAGGGCGTCAATTCCCCTGGAACTGTAATTACAGATGGTTGTTAGCCACCATGTGAGTGGTGGGAATAGAGCACTGGACTTCTGCAAGAACAGACCGTGTTGTTAACTGCTGAGCAATCTTTGCAGCCCTCATGAGTTACTTTTTAAACAAATGCTTTTTCATATTAAATAAAACATTAATGGAAGCAAGTATTTGCCATTATTTTTATCCTGAAATTTCTGCCTGAATAGATACTAAATTTGTAGCTGATGCTTTTATCTCAGCTATTGTGTATGTGGAAAAGCAGAGGCTGAGTCAGGTGCTTATGTGAGATGGGTATGTATGCTACAGCCAAGGGAGCTATAAAAGAGATGTAGGGATGAATGCCGTGTTCACAATACTGAAATATTCTCAGTTCACATATGAATTGAAATTGACTGCTGTCAGGTAGTCAGTTTCCTGATCTGAAAACTTAGTCTGAGTTTTTATGTTCTACTGTTCTTTCTGCTCTAGGCCATCTCTGACTGAGACTATAATAGTGCCTCTGCTGTGGTCCATCACTGTCTATGTTCATAGATTTGTCATCAGGACCAATAGGTCAGATCCTATTCCTTGAATTTTATGATATAAGTGAACTGTACAGACAGGCATATTTTACCTCATGGTAAGGAGAATAAAGAAAGTATTTTAAGAAGGTGGTTTATAATCAAAAAGATAAGTAGAAGGGCATGGAGAGAGAAAAAGGAAAGGAATTTGAAGGAACTGATAACCTGTGGTTCTTCTCTCTTCCTACATTCCTCTACACTTCTGTGTCTTTTATGCAGTATCTTTAAGTTGGTTGGTAACTATTCTGTTAACTATGCTTAAAATGTTAAATAAAAAATAACAAATTTAAAATGTCTAATTCTAGCTCAGATTATCTCAAAAAAGGAGAATCATCTTCTTCGATATCTCCATGGATACTTACATATGTTGCTAATAGGCATTTATACTATTTCCCTGATATATGTATAAGAATTTACAAAGAAGTAGACTTTGGAATGTGTTACAGTTAGTACAGTGCTTGTTTAGCATGTAGAAAGCCTGCTGTTCAATCTGTAGCACTGGATAAATCCAGTGTGGTAGTGCATGCCTATAATCTCAGCACGCAGGAGGTTTAGGCGGGAAGAGCAGGAGTTCAAGGTCCTTTTCCTCTAGTGAGTTTGAGGCCATCTTAGGTGAGATGAGACTCTGTCTAAAATTTTCATCATCATCATCATCATCATCATCATCATCATCATTATTGTCACCATCATCAGTCTTCAAAAAAATAAGTAAAGGCAGCATGGTGGCTCACACATTTAATTCTAGTACTGGGCAGGCAAAAACAGGTAAATATCTCTGAGATTGAGGCCAACCTAGTCACATAGCAAATTCTAGGCTAATTGGGGCTACAGGGAGACCTTATCTCAAAAAAAATTAAAATTAAAAAATAAGAAGGAAAACATAATAAACTTTTCCATCCAGAGATGGGATATATTCTGGAAAGGAAGAAGGAATGAATAAGAATAACCTATGCATATATCAGGAATAAATCATTCTCCATAGTCTCTGCTCTTTAGGTTTTTTCTTTTGCTATATAATCAGTTTTGACAACTGAGTCAGGTAATTAGCTACTATCAGTTCTGAGCATACAGGTAATGCAGAGAGGTCAGAACTTTGAATGTCATCATTGCTGTGTGTAAGATGAGCAAATCCATGAACACAAGGAAAATTAGTGCTAAGAGTGATAAGCAGAACTCTTTAACTTCCATGGGTCATGCATTCTTTGCCATCTTTAAACATATTATCCTCCTTCATTTAGTTATATGTACATTAAGACTTCTATCCTTGTGGAGAGAACATGTCAAATCCCAAATCAGAATTGATCACAATTAAGGACTGTGAGGATTGCAGCAGGAGTTTGTGCATTGTAGTGTCATCCTCAGTTTGGTGAGGACTCTTGTCTTTCTTGTGTAGTTTGACTTAAGGGATTGAATTATATTTTTGAAAACTACATTTTAATCAATATTTCAGAATTATGAATTTTATAAAAATTGATATTTCATGTTTATAAATTTTTACATGATTAATTACAAATTACAAAATGATTTTGAGTTGTGTTACAGTGTGTTTCACATACAATAATTTGCAATTATCTGCTGTATTGCCATCTGCCATTGCAGAGGAAAACTACTAAATAATTATCTGTTGTCAGAGGTAAAATTAAACTGATGCTAATGTGTATATCAATCCTTTGTCTACAAGTTACTCTCTATAAGGAGAAAATGAAAATCAAATGAGGAAAGTAATATGTTGCAGATCACAGGCCTATTTCCCTAAATAAATGGATTACATTAATAAAAGTTAAATAGGTTCAAAAGCTTTATGGAAAATTCCCATTTTAAGTGTTTACTAAATCTTTAATCTGACTGATCAAATTTGTGTTATCATGTATCAAAAAGTAACATAACACATGCTTATAATTGATACCAAACACCAATTAAATCAATTGGAGATATCACCATTTTCCTTAAAATTTAAAGACTTGATAAAATTATAAAAGCATCTTAAAAAGATGAAAAAAATCTGTATTACTATTAATTTTCTATGTATGTATGGCTTTACTACTATACTGAATGTTTTACCAATTTCCAAATAGTTTCCTTAAGTAATCATCACAGCTTCTCTTGACTTCAATTAGTTTTCTACCTTTAGCAACATGTTCTCAGCCAAATACTTCCCTGTGCTTCAAGGCAGCATACTCAAAACCCAATGTGAACTCTTAGCTTAAGGGATGATGCTCTCAACTTTCTTAAAACAGCAGCCTGTGAAGATGAAGATACCCCATGCAAAGATTTCTTGAAGAGCAAAAGTATGCTCCTAAACATGTTTTGCAACTTGTGTTGCACTATGAAGGTGAAATAAGGAGAAAAAGAGATTATTTCCTCCAAGGTACCACTCTGTTTGACATAAAACTTTATATGCTCACTAGAATTTTTAATCAGTATACTCTGCACAAATTATCCATCACTGTTCTTTAATAAGCAAGGCTGATCATCTCTGTGTAACCCTGAGCCATTTTGAGAAATCCACATCTATCTTCGGCAACATCATTGCCAAGCTTTGGCTTTCTTTAATGGCAATGAATAAAGGATTATCAGACGAAGTGGAGAGCTAGACGTGATTGCATTAGTTATCACTTGCTGCATAATAACAATCTCCAAGCTTAATTTAATACCCATTTATTTATTTTTTTTCAAGTATATGCTTTCATTAGCTACAGTCTGGACTTTGAAGTCTTTAACTCTCAATATTGTGCTCGTCAGGGACTATAGTGTCATCTTAGGTTTGACTAGAGAAAAACTGACTTCTGATTTCATGTGACTGATGTCAGAATTTATTATTTGCACTCTGCGGGCTATACTGTGAGCTATGGTGTTTTGCTGGGTTTTGGTCAAAGGCTGCCCTCAGCTTCTTGCTTCTCAATGTAGCACCCCACAAAATAACAGCTTCCCTCCCTCAGACCAATTAGGGAAACTCTCCCCAATACAGATACTGCAGTTGTGTGCATAGTAACATTTACATGCACTGACATATCATGTGTATTATAGTCTATTGGATAGTAGCAAGCCACCGGTCCTGCCAATCAAGGTGAGATAATATTATCAAAATGTAAATACCCAGGGGCTAGATCAAGGGGTTCTCATAAAAAGCATGGTCTTTCCAAATTATTTGAAAACATTTCATTATATGTCTATAATAACTTCTCAAGTTCTTCAACAATTACCTGGACCGTGGTGGACATTTTCTAGGAAACTATATTGCTTAAGAGTTCATGCCACTAAACTTTAGAACTCTTTGCAAAATGATAAAGATGCTGTTCTACTCATTGCTTTTAAATGAACAGACATTAAAACTATCAGTGGAGACAAAATCAAAGTACATTCATTATTTCTTCTTTATCAGATATTAACTCAGTGCCTTAAACTTTTCAGCTGAAATGTTGTTCCCTCACTTTGAGAACAGATGTGAGCCATCTGTTTTTAATCAAAAATCCATATTAAATTATACCTTTAATTCTGATGATGAGTAGGAAAAACATCTAAATCTAATTTGACTTGTGTATATAGTTTCTTCATTAAATTTACTCCCTTTTAGATATGTCAAAACCTCATTATCTTGAATGCTGATGATGTAATGGGGAAATTAAGAATTTGTGTACCATCTAAACCATAAAGAAGCACAGAAGCAATTCTGAATTGCACAAGCTTGTGCTGAGAGGATCATTAAGCAATTTGGTTCATTTAACATTATATGGCCATGTGACTCTTCCTACTTCAAAGCTGGAATAAATTTGAGACGAGGTTTGAATTTTCTAATCCTTAAACTTACTACCCTGTGCATCTACCTCAGTACATTGTGGTACCAGCATCTTTATATATATTGAAATTGCTGTCTTGAAGTAAACACTTGAAATAGCATTTCATGATATGAGAAATGCTGCATATATTCCATTTTTCCATATATTTTAATTTTCGAGGACAAATGCATTGTCATGAAAAAAGAATTTACCCTAAATGGTTCAAAACTTCCTCATAAAACACTTATAGACAAGGTACAGAATTTTAAATCTCTACCCTCAAATTTCTTATATTTTTATCCTGATATAGAGAGATTTCTTTCCCTGTTTATTAGATGCATTGCTGATACAACTCTTTGTCTACACACATCCAGACTGCTCAAGGGATAACAAATGAGAAAGCCAATTAGCACAGTTGTGGTGATGCTCCTTTTTGGAAGTCCCGTGATTCCCTAAGGAGAACACACTATTGTCCTTTTGGTAGTGCATCTGTATGCTGGCGTTTTGGAGATATCCACAATTCATGCCACAGCCCTGACCTGGTCAGAGGTTGTCTCATCATTCCAAATTATTGCCGATAATTTCTAGAGGGGTTTACTCACAATAGATGTCAAATTAACATTAAATTTTTCCTAAATCACATATATTTTTCTTTAAATTTCATATTTTTTCACCCTAACATGTCATAGCCCAAAATACTGAAAGTACACATCTAGAGAAAAGCATAGCTTGACATACTTTTATCTTCAGGACTGGAACAGCGGGAGCTGAAACAGTTTGGCATGTGAGGTTGCTACTGCCATTAAATCCATAACTTGAGCTCTGGAGCCCACTAAAAAGGAAGGTTTGGCTACCCATCATCAGTAGTCTAATTAAAGACATAAATAATATTTACATCAGAAAAACATGTATTCAATTTTGTTAGATTGGGAAGAAGAACAAAAAAATCAATGACATCTCAGGTCTACAAGTCCATTTTCAGGGTCTGACATGAGCTTTCACTTAATAGAGTGCCAAAGGCACTTATAGCTAAGCAGCCCAGTCAAGGGGTCCCCCTGCCCTCCATCACTGACCCATTATCTCAGCTCCAGTCTCTTATTCAAAGTGGTCTGACAAGCTGCCAGAACTCTGAAATCTGTTTCCAGGAGACATCTCCCCCTCTAACTGAGCAACAGGATTAAACAAGAAACTCCCGGGGTGCATCACATCAAATGTCTGATAGCCAAACAGAGGGATGCAAGCATCTCCTTAGAGTATCTTCATTTCTGCCAAGAGACTTACATTGCTGGGCAGGGACCAACCAATTTATGTTCCATTAGATATCAAACAAATCACTGTAGAGAATCTGTAAATGTTGTGTCTAAATAAACACAGGGATACTAGACAGGTTTCAAATCAAGGCTAGAAAACTAAAAAGGGAAAGAATCTTGTAAGCTGAGTTACTATGGCCCAAAGATCTGTCAGTCAGAATGACCCTGTGTATTAGGACATGGCAGGTAGGAGTGTAACAGTGGAGTCATTTATAGAAATCTTCCCTAGTAATAGTGCCAAGAGCTGCAGAAATTTGTGCCAGACAATGAGCTCACAGGCACAGAGAAGCCGCAGACTATTTCAAGACACCTCCTACTAAATGGACAAAGGCTACTGACATCTTGTCAAATCAGATTTCTGCTTCTTCCTTGTACAAAGTAGACTGGAACAGTTCCCAGACAACTGAACATCATGTAACTCCTTGAAAGGCAGAAATATCTACTTACATGGTAAAAATAACAACAAAGAAAATATTTTAAAATGAAACAAATAACAATATTTGCTACAGGTTTGTTGATTAGAAACTGTGTAGTAGTATGTAAAAGTAGGAATACATACAAGTCCTGAACTGTCACCATCAGGTGAGAAATAATAAAGGCAGAAAGGTAAATTATCTTGTAGTGCAGAAAGGGGGACTGTTTAGAAATAAATTGAAAATATGTAAGGAAAGTATTCAGTAAATTTCCATGTGTGGAGAGAAGGGATGGCATTGTAATTTTAAATGAGACACCAGAATGACTTGCTTAGAGAAGATGTCATATTAGTGCATAAAGGGAGGTGGCAGATTGAGCAATGGCTCTCTGCAGGAACTGTGAAGAAGGAAAAACTGTAGCTCCAGCAAGGCACCTAGAATGAGGTTGTGCATGGAGAAGCCTTGCTGGGAGACCCCACCTGCTTCAGGCTAGAATGCCCCAAAACTAGCATAACTGGTATAAAGTGAGCTACCAGGTACATTATAGAAGATGGAGTTCAGATATAAGATTATAGTAAGCCTCTTAGCCCATTATTACAGCTGATACCCTATGGTCTAAGAATTGGGAAAATATCAACATCTTGACAAGAGGGATGAGATGGCATGCCCTTTGCTTTTACCAGTATCTCTTCAAGTACTGTTAGAGGTGATATTTCTCCTGTTATTCGAAATCTCTAAACTATCTATATTTTCCAATTACACTAATAATTAAAATGAAACTTTCTAATGTGAGGAGTTTGAAGGCAAACTATCTTATCATTTTTTGTACTTGATAGGATGGCATGGTAACAAGAAGGCATTGTTACTCTAATATGACATGGGGCAGAATTTTAAAATGTGGGGCATAGCCAGGTGTGGAGCACACGCCTTTTATCACAGCACTCAGGAGGCAGAGGCAGGCAGATCTCTGTGAGATGGATGATGGATTAGTCGACACAGTGAGTTCAGGACAGCTGGGCTACTAGATACTAGATTTCAAGATCTTCCCATGATCTTGAAAAACACTAGGCACTCCTCAATTAATTTTTCTCCCTTTTCTATTGTTGTGAGATGGTAGGCAGATGAAAGTCAGAGTCTGTAACCACAGTCCATTGTTTTAAGCATGATTCCCCAGGAATCTGTGATCCTACCCAGAATGTCAATTAACTATTACAAAGAGAGTGTCTGGCCTGGAACATTTGCAAATTACCCAGCAGCTGCTCCTCTTTGCTTACAATTATTCTTGCTCCTTCTTAATGTTTAATATTAGCATGAATAAACTCAGCTTTGCATTGCTACACATTGCTCAGGAGTTATTCCTGAATAGCCTATGAAGCCACAATTTCTGCTACAAACTACATGTTGACAGTGTTCTTGTTCTTTGATCTTATATTGAAGTCCTGGCAAGAGAGGAGATATTCTATGTTAACTGTGATACTGTGCTCAAGCCTCATGTGAGAAAATATAGCCTAAGGAGGGACGCCAACATATTTCTTGACTTTAATTTCATTTTTTCAATAACTTGTGACACTACTATAAACAAGAGAGATTTGGATAAGAACCTTAAATAAATTCATTATGCCATTTCTTTATATTTTGTTTATATTTTTCTGTTTCCAAACACAGTTGAGTACTTGCATCTAGAACTGGATCATACGGCCTGGCATGCCAGTAGTAATTTGACACCACAATTTTGATAAATGAATTATGACAAGCATACCTTCTTATATTGACAGGAAAGCATAGATACAAAGCCACAATATTTTGTCTTAATGAATGAGTAATTAATTGCACAATCAGAAAAAAATTTTTCTACCTTTGTGTGCATCATCGATATAATATTTTCAAGGACCAATCATTAATTTTCATATACATACCCAGGAGCTATGCACTGTACAAGAGCCATCTTCTTAAATTCACAAAATGTCATAGGAAGGATGAGAAACTGAATACTGAAGAATGAAACTAGTTATCTAATATTAACTATGTGAGTAAGTAGCAGAGTCAAGGGGCAAACAAGGCCTTTTAAAATCAGAGGCTAGCCACTTAGTTGAGATTATTCTATACTTAATTGGGTCATCTGAAAATGCATAGATTAAACCTTATCTATAATAAGAGTATCTGGAGTAAAGTCCTCTGCAGTGGTAATCATGGGTCAATTAAATCACAGAGCTCAAATCCACAAAAAGAGCAGTCGATAAAAGTCCATGTTGAGGGCTGTTTGAGATGTCCACTCTCTTCCACCCGGAAAGACTAAACAAACTGTTGGTTGGAGTGTGCTGAAATGACCTATTAAATGTAGAAATAATAAATGTTCTTAATTAGGACAATGCATATCTGGCAAAATATTTGAAGCCATAGTACACAAATAATTTTAAAATGAATAAATATATGGATAAACAAGACAACTCTGCAAACTCTTCAATCGTGGACTCCAAGCCTCCAGAACTGTGAGAAAATGTTCTGCTGTTTCAACTACACCACTTGCCTGGTTGTTCTTTTTTAAGGATGTGGCTGCTGTAAGATTCTCATGCTCCTGGGGATGGTCCCACTCTAATGAATACACATATGGATAATACTAACTGAACTTAGAGGGTTATAAAATAAAATGAAGTGAGGAGAGGGATGAACTGTGGAGAATGAAATCTGTTGTGATAATGGCTATGATCATATCCATCAGATGCATGTATGAAATTCTCAAGAATAAAGAAATTAATTTTTATTTTAGAATATTTTGTCAACATTTCACATTATAAGAATAGTGACAAATTTCACATTATTATGGAAAGTTGGCAGTAGTTTGTCAATAAGCAATATTCAAACATTAGACATAAATGCATTTGAATTTATGTTCTAAGATATATTTTTAGCTTTAGGATTATATCAGTGTCTTTTTAACTTTCAGACTGTGATTTTTATCTCTAAAATTTCAGTTATTACAGCTTATGTGAAGGAATGCTGGGCTGTATAAGAAAAATAGGAAAATAATGGGAAACATCTTGGTGGCTGGTAATGGAAGAGATTCAGCATCAAAACCTGAGTACCCAGGGCCACTGTGGAGTGAGGACCACAGCTGAGCCACACAGGAGGTGAGAGGTTTGTTCCAGAGAATCAGTCCCTCCCTAGACCAGAATCTGCAAATACCAGAGGGCTTCATTGTCCTCAGCTAAGAGGTGAAACATCTGCCATATATCATATGTGACCTCAAGGGAGGGGCCTGTGGGGAATCTAATCACTCAGAAAAGACTGAAGCTACTTTCCAACACCAGGTAGTCCTCTATGCTCTACCATCACCCTACCACCAGAGAAATGTGGAAACAGTAGGGGTCCAAAGCTTCAGGCTAATGTGAGTGAACCACAGCTCCGGCTCACAGAAGGGGACCACACCTTTAGCTTATGGGAGAGGGTACCACAGCACAGCTCAGGCTCACCAGAGGGGACAACAACAACAACTGGAGTTCACAGGAGGAGATCACAGCTCTGGTCCATCGCGTGCTGGGGGCACCACTCCACTTTTTGGAATGGACCACAGCTTCTGTTCCCTGGAGGGGATCACAGCTCTGGGAAGAACCTATTTTTGTTAAGAGGTTTATTTTTATTTATTTATTTTTTTTTCAGAAAATAGCTGCATCTGCACTCTGTTCTTTTTCTTCCTCTTTTTATACATGTAAGTGAAACTAGTAATGAAGAGTAGTGATGATTTGCACTGCTGTATGTAATGAGTGGTGAAGAAAGTTAATCTTTGTTCACTGAACACACAGCTATGAATGACAGGCTTTCCTGCTTCTCTCTGTCTCAATTCTGTGAGTTATATTTCAAATGTGTCTGATTGTTGGTCAATCCTCACATAACTGTACCAGTAGATGTCACAAGAGACATATTGACAATGGAACAGCTAGCTAGAAGGTGAAAGCTCAACACAAAGAAAGCAGACATGGAGAAGTTGTTGCTGTTGATGGAAATATTGAATTTGCCCACAATTTAAAGTAGCATATATGCTTGACTCGACTGATGTGCATGCCAATATCTGTGTCTCTACATTTGCACCTGAACATATGACCATTCCTTGATTTATATTGGTATCTTTAACTATGTCTCTGGGGAGCTGACACAGTGATATGAACTTAATTTCTTTAAGCCCTCAGGAGGTCATTCCAAATTTTATATCTGAGTGACCCAGTGTGGTGATAAGATTAATGTGCTATTGCTCTTGAGATCCATTTAGTGAGACTGACTCTGGATACTTTTATTTAGGGATTCTTGTTACTTTCTCAAAAGAGAAAACAGGAGAAAGAACTTGTAAACTTGTAAACTAAAATCAATAGAGATAATAACCTCTCATACAAAAAGTTGAGGACATCTGTTTATTCCGTGACTGGGCCTGTGGATTATGCACTGCCTCTGCTCTGAGTGACTTCATGCTTTCCCTATGTTTTTATCCATCTTGTTCTTTCATCTCAGCATCATATTTCATTTTCTTTCTCCACTTTTCTATCTCCACACAGAAAATCATGTTGGATTTCTATTATTACTTGACTAAATAAAGTCACTGATATAGACACAGGAGGAGGCAGGAAACCATTTATTTCACAGTGTGATAGTGATAGTTCAATATTCAGAAGAGAGCAGTAATAGTATATATAGAGCATTTTTTTTTTTCATGTGCGATCGTTATTTGAAAGCTTTTTCACCTAGATTAAATTGTTTAGGGTTTTGTAAAATAGTATTAAATGAACACCTGTCTAGAAGATGTTTACAAAGATTTTTACAAAGACTCTCATCATTCTTATATAGGAAATTTCAATATAAGCAGCAATTTTAAGAAACTATCCAAAGTGATATGTTGATAGAATATATTTCCTTGACCTAGCCCTGTGTCTATGTTAGAGTAAGACTATACTCTTAAATAGAAGACATATTTAATGTTCTGTATAAGTTATGGCTTTGCTTTGAGATACACTAAAGAAATTTAATTCTTCTTTCTTTACAGTCTAAGCCATAAAAATATGCATTTTATTCTGACAACTTTATTATCAGCACATTTTTCTTCTATCCAACTAAACAGTTGTATTAAATCTACACAGAGTCTTAATGTTTATATATTCATTACTAAGACTTATCTTTGTCTTTTAATTCTTGTGTATTTCTTAAATGTAAAGAAAAGTATGAAACTTTCTTTTGTGTCTTATCTTAAAGCAATGTCACAATTTTAAGTAATATAAGAATTAGAGAAATATTTTTCAGAAAATATTGAAAATATATGACTAACTAATTTGAGTTTTCTAATAACCTTGGGTTGTGAATAGTAACTAACCTAACAGGCAATTTTATCTATAACAGTAGACCACTCAATTTTATTACCATATATGTATATTTATCCTAGTCCAATTGGAAGAAAAGTTCTGAATATATTAGTCTTCATGTTTAAGAATTATAGAACAGGAACTTTTTCTTATATGTCAATGTTAGCTCAATGTTAGTGATCACCCATAAATGTTAAGAGGAATGCAATTTTTATGCGATTATAGCCAGTTTCTATACCCAACAATTACTTCATCAGGATGAAGAAATTTTCAAATATTTTATACTCCTTAGATTAAAATATTCATTATATTGTTTCATTTTCCACTTGGCACATATTCATATTAGAACAGAGTGCCTAACCTCTGCGATCCACTAATTGGCCAGATGCAACACAAGTGCCTGGTTTTATTGATTTTATTTTTCAGGAAAACTACAGTGTGAGCATAATTTTTTAAATCTTTGAGATCTTCTTCACTGTTTTGGAAATATTGTCAGTCATGCCATTATCAGGGATTCTAGCATGAAGCCGAAGACACAGAATCTTTAGACTTTCTCCCTTAACCACAGCTTAGATTTAACTCTGAACTTCATTTTTGCTATCACTTTACAGAGTTATTATTAATTTGTATTGTTTAATCGCAACTTAAATTAATTATGGTCATTAATTCTGGGTTTCATAACCTTTAAATATATGTGTGGTAAATGTGATGTTACTCTTCATTTTATATTATTTATTTGATTAACAAGTATAAAAATATTTTCTATGTGTTCGATTAAGTACAATTTGAGCTTAAAAAACAACCACACACTGCATGTTTTTTACTATAGCTTCTATGTTAAAAGATCTTTAAGTACTTGAGATTGTTATTATGTCTGAACTCAAAATGTTCTGGTGAGATGGAGGGAAGTTATCAATTTGTGTCCACATTCATAATAAATCATAGTAACAGATAGTTCATGCTGCATATATTTAAGAAGATCCAAATGCTTCTTTAGTACAGTTTACCAATATGTACAACAAGAAGAAATTTCTTAGCATTCTTCTGTTTGAATGTTAAAAAATATGACTATTTTTGCATCATTCAGAAGTCTAATTTGTGGTTAAACGAAGGGAAAAGTAATGTCTATACATCCCACGTGACTTAACAGTATAATTTATTTGCTATTTATAGCTATATTCATAACTGTTATTGGAGCAATACAGTTTCATTGTTTTTCTTATAGCAGAAACTGATACAACATGGAATGAAAAATAAACTTAGGACCACTGTCACACAGGACTAATTCTACATAGAAATACAGCAAGATCACTGAAAAATAGGAAACTACAGTACAGGTTCAAAGAAAAATGGCATGTGGTAGCAAATGACAACAATTTGTTATAAAAAGACATTGCTTTTTTTCCTGTGACATAGTAGAGAAGTTTAAAGAAAAACATCAACAAGTGTAATAAAAGACACACATAATAGAAGGTACTATCCTCAGGGTATGTTTCTATACTGAGTTTCATGGTCTGGTAATGATCAAATTATTGACTTTCAGCTCTGAATTACTTTTTTAGACTAATTTTCTTGAAATTATCCATCTGGTTATGGATAATCCTATTTGTTTCAACTCATAAGGACTGCTAGAATATACTACTAGCCTTGAGGAGAGAGAGGGTGATGTTCCCTTCTAGTTGTTTCTTCTAATGGCTTCCAGTTGGTGCCTGTTTCTCTTCAGTGGTGCTCTTCATCTTGCACCAGAAGTTTCTTTCTGGAGTATTAATTCATTCATCTGCAGCCTTTCCAATGCTTGCAGATCCATATTTATGTAACTCTATTGGGTAATAAGCACTGTGCTAGCAGCAACCAGACCTGAGGAGTCTAGATCTGAGTTCCTTTCTCAAGGGCTCCTAGTCTCAGTAATTTTGTATCCATTTGTCTATTTTTAATGCATCATGGGGATAGAACTCATGTTCTTGTTCATACTAGGCAAATTCTCTCCTACTGATCTACATCCCCTGATCAAGATATGATTTTCTAAGCATTGTAAATTACCCAGTCTGTGGTATTCAGTATCAGTAATGAACAAAAGACTGACAACTTCCTTAACAGGTTTAACCCTAGTTGTCTTTGAGAAATTAACACAGGGAGTGACTCCTTCCTGATAATAGTCACAATCAACATAAATGACTGAGACCACTCTACAAGCTGCTGCCCTGGTATCCACAGAACTTTTACTCCTTCACTCACGCTTTCTAGAGCTACTAATTCGCTTTTCTTTTCCTTAAATACACAACAAATTCTTTCAGGAACTGAGCTTGTTCTTACTCATTGAAATTTGAATATACATTTTGTGCTATTGCCACACAATAAGTGATCAATGAACAAATAATAAAAGCCGGGTGTGGTAGCACAGGCCTGAAGTCCCAGCACTTGGGTGGCAGAGGCATGCGGATCTCTGTGAGTTCAAGGGCAGCCTGGTCCACATAGTGAGTTCCAGGACAGCTTGGGCTACAAGGAGACCCTGTCTCAAAAAGACCGAAAAAAAAAAAAAGAATAATTAATAAACAAATAAACATTTTAGTTGATTCAACATCAGGATATCTGACGCATTGGTTTTGCTAAAATAATTAGCACTTTTATCATGAATTCACATATACTTATTGTTCTCTGTTCATCTGCTAAACCTAGTCTAAATAAAATTCTTCAAGATTGACTCAACTGAATAAATCCTGAGAAAATAATTCTATTTTTAAATATTTTATTCATTATTTTTATTTTATGTGTATGAATGTGTTGCCTGCATGTATATAAATGCACCTGTGTTATGCAAAGTCTGCAGAGGCCAAAAGAGGTTGCCAGATTCTCTGGAACTGGAGTTTCAGACAATTGGACAGTTGTTAGCTGCTTTATGGGTGCTGGGAATTGAACCCAGGTCCTCTCAAAGAACAGCAAGTGTTTTTAACTGCTGAACCATCTCTCTGGCCATGAGGGAAAAAATCTTAATGGTTCATGTAGTATACTATTTTAAATTATAGGCCTTGATGTGCACATCCAGACTGGGTTCTTCTCAGTGTGTGTTATGAGTAAAGATCTGTACTGTTGATATGTTTTATCATATAATTAGTTGTTATCATTGGTTGAATGAACAACATTATATATCATGTTTTTTAAATATTCATATGTTACATATGTATATATGACATTTACTTATATTGGTACCAACTATGAATATTATTGCACTGTATCTTTTTGACTGAATACTTGAATTGCTATAAGTAGTCTCCACGCCCTAGAATCAAGATTAATGTTTCTCTAACAACAGTGGATCATACTTTTCTCTCATCAGGCATGCCTGCGGACCTATTGACAGGCCCTCTGGTGTGGTTCAGCTAGGCAGAGACCAGCCTGAAGGTCTCCCCTTGAAAACTAAAATGTTCCAATTATGTCCAATAATGTCAATCTATTCTTCAAATTTGTAGCTTCAGAATATAAATGTCTCAAGTGCAGATGTTGACAGATTATAATCACTTAAATGATGGCTGGCATCCTTTCCCAAAATATTTGGATCCAAGTCAAAAGACTCAAAGGATTTTTAAGTGAAACTGCAGAGAATTCAAAACTCTTAAGAATTTCAAACTTTTAAAAGATTAATTTATTATTATTTGTACAAGTGCTTTGTTTGCCTTTATGTATGTATATCTGGTATATGTGTGTAGTACCCATGGAGACAAGAAGAGGGTGATGCAGTTACCATGTGGGCACTGGAAATCAAACATATGTCATCTGCAAGAGCAGCAGTGGTTCTTAACTTCTGAGCCATCCAAGATCATACCATCTTCATTCAACCTAACATTTAGGATACTTGTGATGATTTAAAAGGATATTGAATCACACAGTGTTGTATAAAATAAAATTCAGCCATCTGAATACATTCCAGTATATTTTGGCAACAGTTTACAAATAAATATCTTTATCAATATTAGGCATCTCAAATTGGGACTAGAAGATTCCTTAAACAAAGAATGACTGATGTAGTTATTATTTGAGGCATCAAAACTGGTATGACCTAAATTCAAGTTTTGTGGACTTTTTTAGAGCTTTTTAGAACTATCTGTGTATATGGTTTATTTAAAGAACAGGACTTGAAATCTCAAAGGGAGAAAGGTAGATTAAAAAGAAGAGAAAAAAAATAATGGAACTTGTATCACAGAATTAAATTCGGGTCACTTAGCCTTAAAAGGAAGAGACGAATAAAAAGCAGAACCATACCTGAGTGTGTGGAGATTTATGGACTTGTGTGTGGTGACTGATTTACTTCTGGATCTTCTCCGGATGGGGGCTGATTGCCCTGGGAGCCTATCAAGTAATTTTAGGATGAGAACTTTCTTAAGATGTTATCCCCTGATTTTCAGGGACTGAAGGTAGAGTTAATTAGGAATGGTCAATGATTTAAACAATCAGGACTAATTAATGAAGTCCCCTAGAACCCTAAAAGTACAGATTTGGGGAGTCTGTAGGTGGCTGAACAGGTGCAGCTGCCAGGAGCATGGTGCCTCCGTGGGCGGTACAGAAGCTCTGGTTCTCTGCCGATGTAAATTGCTCTATTCATTTCTTCCAAGTGAATGTTCATCTGTACTCTTTGTAAGATACTCTGTTATCAAAAGGCACATGTGACTGAATTCCCCACTTTTCTAAGATCTGTGACTTGCTCTAGAACATGACTGCTCTTGAAGCAGGGTTCCAGGGAATCCTCAATTTGTAGCCAATGGATCAGAACCTGTGGCAGTTTAGACTCATCATCGGCCTTTAATCTGGGAGATCAGCTTCTAAAATTTTATTTCTGTCACCATAAATAAAATAAATTAATTTCAATCACAGAGCTTAATTATGTCCACTTGAGAACTAATATGTATATGGGAGTAATTCCATATGTCTTATGTCAGAAATGAAGGGTTGAGAATATTGAGAGTAGAGGTAAATAGTTTGTTCAGTTTATTTTTCTTCTTATTGTATATTGAGAAATATTAAAAGTAGATAATGAAGAAACAAATTGTGATATTCTAAAATCCAAGAGACTGTCATACCTATGCGACAGAGCCAATTTGAGCCATATACTTCAAAATACACGTGAACTCTGTCAAGGTGATGAAATCAAAGGAACAAAATGATATGCTACTATGAGCTAGTGGAGGCAAAGAATGACAGTGTTAAAGTATCAATAAGTTCCATAAATTGAACTGGTCCAAACTATAAACAAATGTCTAGTCTATCTGTTAGAGTACCCATTTTTCTAGTCTCACTGGTCAATTATCTGGTGATAAAACCACTCCCAGGAAGGCAGATTCACCTTAAGTTATTCTAAATAGATGGGGTGAATACCTGGTGTGTTGATAAGGTAGTGAATATTTCCTGCTTGAAACTAGCTTAGAGCTCTGTAGAACTTCCAGACCAGCCACAGTCATGTAGGTCTCAGTAATTCTTTCCACTTTCCTAAACTCTTCAGGAAAAGCATAATTTCTCCTTTTTTTCTTAATACCTATCTTTCTAAACATGCTTTCCTTAAGGCTTTGGGCTTCCCTTAGCATCTTGTGCTTCTTCACTTTTTCTCTAAAGCTTAATCTCCCAGCCACGTGTCTGACCTCCATGTAGGCTCTAAATCTGCATTGCTTCTTGATTTTCTTTCCTTCTTCCCACTATTCATCTCCTCAAGGCAGCTGCCAAATTTACTAGCTCACCTGCCCTGAGGATTTTTCTTTAAGATTCTAATAAAATTGTAAAAGCTTCCATTTGGGTCCATTCTTAAATTCTTTTATGAATGAGACTAAGAACCCTCTAGGGGACCCTAATTCTCCCTATTTCAACAGTACCACTAAACATAATGTGGTGTCAGGATTGGATACTGTAACACATAATGGGCAACCATGGTGGATAAACAATGAATACTGAGTGATTCCTAAGATTTAGTTTTAAAAGAAAAATATAAATATTAAAATATAGGATGTAATGGAGTGATTTCTTTTTACTTAAATAGTATGTAAAATTTTGAATTACTGTGGAAACGTTATTGACGAAGTAATGTTAAGAATCTTATTACAGAACATGGCTTTTCCACTTTGTTAGCATCACATCCTTTACAAATGGCTTATGACAAAGATCTCTTGAGTTTTGAAATTCAATGGCTGTAGGAACAGAAACATATTCTTCCCCATTCATTGTTCTCTCCATTATACACTTGCTTACTCTTGTATTTTCAGTTAGCTTTACTGAAACTGCATTAAAGTCATCATAGATGAGATGTAAGCATACATATTATACTGATTTTCTATTTCACATTCAATTATACTTCAAATTACTTTTTTAAAGCACATATTCTACCTTCCACCGCTGGTGATTAAAAGTTATCACTTTAGGGCCAGGCGTGTTTGCGCAAGCCTTTGATCCCAGCACTTGGGAGGCAGAGGCAGGCAGATCTCTGTGAGTTCAAGGCCAGCCTGGTCTACATAGTGAGTTCCAGGACAGCTGGGGCTACAGGGAGACCCTGTCTGAAAAAGACCAAAAAAAAAAAAGTTATCACTTTACTACATATAAAACAATGAATGAAACTATGTCAATTTGCAGAATTAAAATGTTTTTTAATTATTGAAATAAGAAATCTTTTTAATTCACTTATATGCCAAGTTTATTGTACACATTTGTATTCAGAGGTGATATAGATGTGAATAGAATGTTTCATCTGAGTTTGTGGTTTTACATCATTTTCTAAAACATTTTGGGGGTTCAGGTTTAATTATAATGGTGAACATAATCCAATGCCCTTTTACTTCCTTCTTGTATAGAACCCATTTATATGATAAGGCTCTATTAAATAGTTATAAATCTTTACCCTTTGACTTGATTATGGTTAACTACTCTTTGTCAATCACATATGTCAAAGACATGCAGCCTGATTCAAAGAGTAGTCAAGAGGTAAAAGTTTCTGGCACATGTCAGTCTAATCTGGTGCTTCCTACTCATTTATTTTGAGACCTTAGGAAAATCATTTGCTTCATCCTTAATTTACTTACATAGCTCACACACATCTTTCTGTGCAAATAATTCCATTCAGAAACGCTAGTTAAAATAACGTTAGAAAATCATTTTCTTTCTCCCTACCTAATAGAAATCTTGAAATGCATGGGCATTTGAGGGTATGAAAGCATTTACTAATGAGAGTATGGAAGTCTTCCTGAAACAAACGAATCTTCAGTAAAGGAAAAAGGAAAGCAGAGTAAATAAGGCTAAGAATTTTGATTCCTGAACTGTTCCTTGTAGAATAAATTTCTTTATTATTTACCAGTCTTGCCTGAGATCATTGTTTGCTATGGGTGTAGCTTTTAGTTTCCTAAATTTGCTCCCTTTGTTGTATCAGTACTAGATTTGTTCAGATAGTTTATTAATTTTAACATTGCACGTGCTGCAAAAATATAGCTCTGCAAAATGTTATGACATATTTTCACATCTCTCAATTCAAGTTTCTGAGTTTAACTTTTTATGTTATATATGTTCAAATCCAGTAACTAAACATATACGTCAAACGTGTGGCCCCAACTGTCCTGGAACTCACTATGTAGACCAGGCTGCCTTTGAACTCACAGAGATCTGCCTGCCTCTCCTTCCCAAGTGCTGGGACTACAGGCATGCAACAGTACACCTGGCCTCAAATGTATTTTGAGCTATAAAAAAAGAATAGGCAGAAAATAGTTCTAAGCATATTATATGTCAACAAGGGTCATCTAATACTTTTGATGGACTCTTAAGTCACCTTGGTTTCCAAATCTGCGATGGAACTTTAAAAAAAAAGCAGAAAAGCAAGACAAGTAAAAAGTATTCCTTGATAAAATAAGGTTTTTAATGGAACATGGTAGAGTAATTTACAGTTAGAAAAAAGAAAGAACGTAGTCCAATTCTGTGTTGCCTCATTTCAAACTGCAGCCTTGCATCTGCTGCTTGTTAGACAACAAAACGATCTATAGTAATTCATTTAGAAAGCTGTGATTCAAATGAATCTGTGCTTTAGCAGACTCCCAGTGGTTATTAATCACAAAAACAAACAGATAAAATATTCTCTCTTTCATTTTGATTAAGAAATAACAAACAGGCTTATGTGTCAACAAACTTGCCTAATCAGGAAGAGTATCATTACATCTAAGTCTTGGTATTTCACCTGGCTTAAGCTACATCAAGAAGATATTATTTTTGAAAAAAAGTTAAGATTCTAAAAAACTTTAAACACTCTACAGGGATTATCAGATCAGAAAAATTACAATAGAAAACGATAAACAAGGCACACCTACCTGTGATTTTTTTCATTTTAGTTTTTTGCACAAATACTTTAAATTATTATACTCAGCATGATACTATGTTAAGAACATGGCAGGGATCACAGTGCAAACCTCTCCTGTCTCTTATCTCTTTTACACATGCTGAGTGTAAAACTAGATTATGCTACAATCTTAGACAACAGTCTTCGTTAGTGTTAAAACACAGTCTTCAATATGATTGGATGCTTTTCTGCATAAAGGAAGGTTAAGATGTTTGATTCATGGTGGAACATTTAGATTAACAACAGATTTTAATTATTTTAAATTAAGTAGCTAATTTATCTAAGTGAATTATCTACCTAGATAGCCACAGGAGTTTAAGGAGTAAATTCAAATACAGTTATGCTAGTCACCAACTGAGATCATTGGACGTGGTGTTCACAGCTTATTTTTGTCGCTCTGTTGGTTCTTTGTTTCTTCAAAGAATTTTACTGATGTTTTGTGCATGTCATAAAAGACATCTTAATTATCTTTATACTCCTTCCCCCATGCACACCCTCCCATATTCCACTCACCAGATTTGATGCACTCTTTCCTATATGTTAAGGCCTAAAGAGTCAAGTTACTGTCCACCGATGTCTCTCAGGGAAGTCTGTTGGCTCTTTATCTATAACTGCATTATATCTAGTACAAGTGACCTTGGAGTTGTATGCATTTTATTATAGTGTGCAGTCTTCCAGAAGAAGACTTTTAAATATCTCACAAGTATACAGTGTTTGCGGGTGTAGTTTATATTAAAGGAATGGCTGTTAATTTCAAAAGGGTATGTGAGTCTTAAATTGTGTCCTACTTTTACATTCTTAAAATTACAAGTAGAGGGTGGGAAATTGAGAAGCAGATAGGTCTCTATGACTGATGATAGATAGAAGATAGCTAGAGATAGATGATAGATGATAAATATAGATAGATAGAGATAGATAGATAGATGATAGATAGATGGATAGATAGATGATACATATAGATAGATAGATGACATATAGGTAGATAGATAGATCAATAGATAGATGACAGATAGATGATAGATGATGATAGATAGATAATAGATAGATAAATGATAGATAGATAGATAGATAGATAGATATAGATGATAGATGACAGATAAACAGGTAGATATAAACAGATTATAGATAGCACTAGTTAATATTATATGGGGATTCCATTTATTAATTTTCAAATATGATTGCCTCTGTTAAGGTGCACAACTCCTTCCTACTCAAGTCTTTCACACAACAAGCTCAGGTTAGCACATATTGAGTGCATATTACAAATCATTGTTTGGTTAGTTACCAGAATCTCCATGCACCAGAGCCTGGAAACTCATTGACATACACCCAGAAGAAATGAAACACCTTTCCCTGGAGTCACTATGGCCAAAACGGTCAATACCCTCCCTTGGCTTCTTGTTATTTCTTCTACATGTCCCTGTGGTGAGTCTGTTCTGGTCTGTACATCCACTTCCTGGTCTAAGTTCTGATAAAAACTCTCTATGCACAGCTGCCTACTGCTCCTCTCTATCACTGAGAGAAGGCCTGGCACGTTGTCCGCAATAAACTATCTTTTCTTGCATGAGGTAGTTTCTTTCAGCAGTTTCAGACACTTGCAATCATGATATGTAATACCATCATAGCAGACAAAGGATTTTGGTACATTGCTAGAGAAAAATCTAAGCTATAATGCTTTTTATTTCTGAAGATATGAGAACTAATGTGTACCCTTGAGTTGAATGTGTTTAACAAAGCCATGTACTGAAATAACAGACGTCAAGGCAACAGTGTTGAGAGGAAGCTCTTAGAAAAACAGCTTATTTATTTATTTATTTATTTATTTATTTTTATGTGTATGAATGTACTGCATTGCATGTATGTAAGTGCACCACATGCATGCAATAATTGCCGAGATCTGAAGAGAGCATCGAATCCCCTTCAACTGTGGTTAAGAAAGGTGGTTAGCACACCTATGGGTGCGAGGAACTGAAGCTGGCTTCTCTGCAAGAACAGCCAGTGCTCTTAACCATGGCTTTCCAGAGATGATCATGTCATAAAGGCTTTGACCTCATGAATGAAAAAGATGCTACTATCATGGGGGGTGACGGTTGATGAAAAGGAAGAAGTGAAGTGAGTCTTGCAGGGATTGCAAGAACTGATGGATCAACTCTACTAATTTTAAGACTGCAATTTAGAGACATAGTAGGGAAGACACTGGGCAGAGGCAACAGGACATGCAGGAGGAGATGTAGAAAAACTTTGCAGCAGATGGAGAAAGTAAAGGGTCTTGTCCAGGTCAAGGCTCAGGCTATAATGCTAAGAAGGAAGGCACTGAACATGACTCCTGATTATAGCCCTAGGGCTGAGGAGCTTCTGTCAAAGGTTATGAAGCTGCAACTTGAGCTGGTGGAAGACTGGAACAAGCTGGATGAGGTATACTAGAAGAAAGGGGATATTGGAGCTGCCCACATCTGCATCTCAGGATCCCTCACCCATTTCAAGAACAAAGTCTTCCTGCAAAATCTGTGAATTGTGCTTCACCAGTTGCACAGACTCTGGGGATGAAGACTCTGGACATGTCTGGGCAGTGTCTGCCAGGCCAAGTTGGCAACACAATTAGACATCCTTGATGTTTGCTCCTGGTATATTTTGGGGAACACATATCTTTATTTTAATACTGGCCAAAACCGCAAGATCTCCCAGGAAGCCCTCAGTGCCTGTGTCCAAGCAGAGAAGTTTAACAGAAAAGCTTCAAGCAATCCTGACCTCCATCTGAACAGGACAATGTTACATAAATATGAAAAGAATTATGGTGAGGCCTTAAAAGATTTCTCTCAAGTCACAGCGCTAGACCCTGTCTGGCCAGAGCCGGACAATGAGAGAAACAACCTATGGAATTTCTTAAAAGATTAACCAGTCTCTTGAAGAACAGGGGGAAGATGAAGACCAAAAAGTCTCAGAACATGCTGGGAAGATTGCGTCCAGTTCATTCAGTAAGTCAAGTTCACTGTTGGGAGGTGCAAACCCGGGTTTGGAGAATCTTACTGAGTTTATTGAACTTGCTAACTGAGCTTGCAGTGCGGGTTTACAGAAGAGCAGGTGCCTCCCCATTCACGGCTGTGCTGTTTGAAAATCCACACCCAACCGTAAATCCCATGGTTCCAGACAGCCTCACAAAATGGCGAGAGACCAGCCTCCTGGTTTTCCCAGCTTTTATACCCTTATCCCCTCCCTTACAAGAAGCTATGGTCAACCAATTTGCTGGACGAGGGAAGGGGCATGACTACTTTTCAGAGTGTGAGGAGGCGGGTCCATGGCTTGTCATCATAGGGTCAGAGGAACATCCAGGTCACAAGGACCTTGTGGTAATGGGGCGGGGGGCAGAGGTGCGGGCTGACCCTGCTGCTCAAGCAGCCTGAGTACAGGGTGTGAACAGTGGTGCTGTAGTCCTGGGAAAGGTGGCATTCAGACTGACCACAGAGGAGAAAGTTCCCTTTCCATTTAACCTGGTAAAATTAAAGGCTCCTTGTCATGCCGTTCCAGCCCAACCTTAGGCTTCACCAAGTTCAACACAAGGGGAAGGACTATACCTTCTCCAGTGTTCTTTTGGAGACTCCTCTCATGCTAATGGTCAATGGAGAGTCACAGGGCTCCAGCAGTCAAGCTGGGGCCACAGTGTCATCCATACTGCACTGTGAATGGCCTTTCATGACTCTCACGTTCAAAGGGAGTTGACTGGGGGGATGCTGTAACTCAATATTTCACTTTCCCCTGGCCTGCTTCTTTTTGTTCCTTGTGGTATTCCAGCTGTCTTCAGACTCATAGACCCTCTTTGTTTATTTCCCCTGCCTTTTTGATGACTGTTTTTGGGGAAGACCATAGAATTGATAGAAATGTTGATATCCTATCATGGACTGAAGTCCTCAGGTCTTGAGGACCCAAGATTCCTGTTCTTGCCTCCCTTGAGTCTAATATGATGCATGGATTAGTTTACTACTCATTGCCAAAAGAGGAGACTTAACTTTTTGATGGTTTCATTTTTGAGAAATTTTTTTAAGATTAAAGTTCTACCAGTGGTGGTGCACACCTTAAATCTCAGCACTCAGGTGGCAGAAGCAAGCTGATCTCTGTGAGTTCAAAGCTAGTCTGGTCTACATGGTAAATTCTAGGCCAGCAAGAGCTACAGAGTGAGACTTTTCTCAAAAATAAATACATAAACAAATAGTAAATAATTTTCTTTTTAGCATTGGAATGTTAGCAAAAAGTCCCATAAATTTAACTGGTCAAGACTGTATAAATCCTTAGTCTATCTGTTATAAGACCCACCTTTCTAGTCTCACTTGTCATTCTCTGGATGATAGAATCATCCCTAGGATGGCAGGTTCACCTTAAATTATGCTAAATAGTTGGGACAATACCTGGTGCATTAATGAGGTAGCATAATTCTCCAGCCTGGAATTCTGCCCTGTAGAGCAGAACTCTGGAGAACTTCCAGATAAGTCACAGTCACGTAGGTCTCTGTAATTTCTCCTTTTCTTCTTCATGGCTTTCGTCTTTCCTTCTTCCCAATCACCTTCTTAAGGCAGCTGCCAAAATTACCAGCCTGACTGCCCTGAGGATTTTTCTTTAAGAAGCTAATAAAATTGTAAAAGCTTCCCTTTGAACCCATTCTTAAATTCTTTTATGAATGAGACTAAGAACACTCTAGGGGACCCTCTTTTTCCCTGTTACAGGAACAGAATTGAAGTTAAAATGAATTGACCTTC
>NW_008335971.1:1279772-1309683 GCF_000622305.1 Nannospalax galili | reverse complement strand
TCAGGTAGGTCTCTGTAAATCTGCTGTCTGCCATTTGGGTCTATTCTTAAATTCTTTTATGAATGAGACTAAGAACACTCTAGGGGACCCTCTTTTTCCCTGTTACAGGAACAGAATTGAAGTTAAAATGAATTGACCTTCTTTATCTCTTCTGATGAGTTTTAATTTGGAGTCTATTTTGTCAGATATTAGAATTGCAACTCCTGCTTGATTCTTAGGACCATTTGCTTGGAATATTTTTTCCATCCTTCCATACTAAGATGGCACTATCATAAAACAAGGTTATTATGCAAATGTGAAAGTCAGTTCCTTTAAAAGAAATTGATGTCACTATCATGATTTGATATGCCAAGGACTTCTTCATTGTTAAAGGTCCCTTGCCATTATATGTCTGAAATTCTAGAATTGTAAACAAAATATATTCTTTATAAATTGTTTTTATTCTGTGAAATGCCGAAACAAGTGTGTTTGTCTTATTTTGATCTTGAATGATTTACTGTTGCTAGTGCAGCTACTCTGGCATATAGGAAAACTCTTAACTGTGCACTAAACACCTGAAGTTTTACTTGAAGAAACTTTACTTGCATGAACATTAAATAAAATTCATTTAAAACCTTAGGTGTTCTGCTTCCTTATATGGGGAAATATAAATTAAAACCACATTGGACTAGAATAAAAATAGACTCTTGCAAATTCTTTTTTTTTATTTATTTAATATTAGAAAGATAGACAACATTGTGAAATTCTAATAGAAACAATTTCATATTCTTGGGTAATATATTTAGTCTTGAATGTGTGAAAGAGAGTACCCAGAAAGAACTCCTACAGTGTGAGCTGAATATCCTGCAAGGCTGACCTACTGATAAACACTACAATGACTGTGGAAAGTTTGGAATATTACAGACCCAGAGCCTATTTACAATTATCTGGGGACATCTTTAACCCCATAAATAGCCACACCTTGCTGACCTCTGTTTCTAAATTAATATTCTTGTGACTAATAAAATGTATTAACTTAGCAGACCACCAGGTCCCACACCAATCAATAAGTTAAGAATGTCATCAGATAGCATCTGAGAACTATAATAGAATACTCCCCCAGTTGCTATGATCTGCCTGTTGAATATATCCACCAATGTATTTGAAAAGTGTCTTACTTTATGGCTTTTCTTTGTTCTTTACTATAAAAACATAATGTTACTGTTAACCAAACTGGAACATGGAATTTGGGGTAACCTGAATCTGTGTTCCCCATCATGGTCACTCATATTTGGCTCCAGAATAAACTATCACTTATCCCCTTTGAGGTGAGAATTATGTTTTTGCATCAACAATGTTTTTGTAAAGGCTACTTAAAGAAGGTAAAAAGAAAGATTAAGAAGTTATTAAATGTTTTACACCCCACACTTTGAGAATTGGATGCCAACAATCTTACTCTTTTTTTATCAGTTTATCTTTTTTGCTGGTTTATATCATCTTTGCTCGAAATTTATGTCTTTTATTTTATGTTTCACTAGCTTTTATATTCTGGTATGTTGCATTATCTTTTTTCCTCCCAGCACTATAATAATGCATAACTAAATAGAAGTAGATATAAAAGCAATATATATTTCCATTTAAAAATCCAATTTGGGGCTTGGGGGTATAGACAGATCATTTGCTTAGCCTGTGTGAATGCATGGGTTCAATCCTGAGCATGAAAGAAATTGTATTTGAATACATACACACAATTACAAGAAACTAAACACAATATGTATTATACAGGTTAAAAATATCTGTACATCCTAAAGTGGCAGTAATTGTTTAGATACTCATCTTGATATTTTATTTTTATGTTGAAGAAAGCACGTAACAATTGAAATGGGGAGAAAGAAGGTCCCCTAGAGCGTTCTTAGTCTCATTCAGAAAAGAATTTAAGAATATATCCAAACAGAAACTTACAATTTTATTAGAATCTTAAAGAAAAATCCTCAGGGCAGGCAAACTGGTAATCTTGGCAGCTGCCTTGAGGAGGTGAAGAATTGGAAGAAGGAAAGAAAGCCATGGGAGCCTTGCAGGTTTAGAGCCTGCATGGAGGTCAGAAAGACATGAAGAAGAAAAGGAGAAATTTCCCTTTCCTGAAAAGTTCAGGAAAGTGGTCAGACTTACGGAGACCTACATGGCTGTGGCTGGTCTGGAAGCTCTGCAGGGATCTGAGCTAGTTACAGGCAGAAATATTCCTTACCTTATTAACACACTAGGTATTCCGCCCATCTATTTAGCATAACTTAAGGTGACTCTGCTTTCCTGGGAGTGGTTCTATCACCAGGTAATTGACCAGTGAGACTGGAAAGGTAGGTCCTCCAACAGATAGGCTAGACAATTTTATAGTCTGGAACAGTTAAATTTATGGGGCTTATTGATACTCTAACATAATCTCACATCTATGACAATATTAAGAATGGGAACAAATAGAAAAGTTTGATGTAATGTCTCATTCTGTATGGTACCTCTGTGCTGATTTCATTCATGGTGGAATTCCAAGTCAGCTCATCTTGATCTTGCTTATATGTGCCAATATGGTGTTTTGCACAATAGTTAAAATGATAGCAACTTACATTTTAATTTTGGAAATAAACCTCCCATTCCTGTAACCTTGCTGGCATATTCAACTAGATATAAACAGAATGACACGGTTTTGTCAATTGTTAGGAATTATTTCATAACTGGATTTGATGTTCACTGTTTGATTCCAGAGCACATGATCCTGGGTAGCAAATATGATATGGAAAAAAAAAAAAAGACTGCATTGTGCATGCTTATTCCAGTCGTCGAGCATTTCAGAGAATTTCCCTATTATGGTTTCTTTTCTCTGATTAGGAAGCCAGTCTCTTCGCTTCAAAAGCCCCCTGTGATTTGAGAGAGCAAGGAAAGCTTACACCGATGAAGTGACTTGCTGGACCATTGAAGTTCCATTTAAGCATGCAAGGCAACTCTGGGGAGAGTAAGCTGCTGCAGTCGGTGCAGATATCTATATCCCCTGAGCTGGAGGTTCGGGGAAGTGATGGCAGAACTGCGGGATACCTTTGATTCACAATGAGATACTGCCTCTTTCAGAATGAAAAGCCACCTGTTGTTTGTCAAAAGGTACTACTTACAGATTATTGCTTTACATATTAATGCAAAGAACCCTTGGAGGTAGTCTCTTGTGCAGCTGCTGAAAGTCAGTCTTTCACCTCCTTTCAGTAGGGCAAACTTAAAAAAAAAGTCTTTTGTACAGCCAGTAGAGAATGTTTCTTTCTTTAAAGAAATCAGCCTTCTGCTGGGGGCAGCGAAGGGCTGAGGCTATGGGGAGTATTGAGTTGCTTATTGCCAAGCACAGAAAAATGCTAATAAGATTCATGCTGGGAAAAGCTCTCACTCATCAGGAGGCATCATTGCAGACATTAAGCGAAGACTGAATTGCTGTTCCCCCAACTGGAGAAAGGCAAGCATGAATTGTGCAAAAAGTTATCTCTTCTCAGGGTGTGAACTGCTGTCTGGGAGCACAGAGTTTGTTGTATCTTTTTGGAAGTGCTTTCTCTGGCAAAAGTCATCTGGTGACTGACTAGGAGAATCTGTGTTGTGTGACAAAGGTACACGTACTGATAAGTCCGTTGATGAGAAATCTAAAGGATAAAGATAGGAACCTCCTTTTTCTCATGGTCACTTATGAGGAAAATAAAAAGAACTAGAAGAATTGCCAAAAGATGCTCAGAAAGGGAGACAAAGGAGATCTGGAAGATGATCTTTTGTCTTATAGATGGAAAACTGTCTGCCTTCAGTAAAGGTCCTGTGTCTTCAGTAATAGTGCCACTAGATGTATTCTTACACTTTCGAATCTCTTCAATCCACAGCCATTAAGAAAAGATCACCTGATATTGCTCTACATTCAGGCTGGACCTGCTTATAAACTGGAGCATGGAGAAAAAATGGTCTCCACATGGAAGTCATAATTTCAATATGATTTTGCAATTGGATTAGCTCTTTAAAAAGAAAGGTAAAATGAACTGAAGAGCCTTGTGTGCAGGCCTTCTTTGCTCTAAGAGACAATTCAGTTTGTTCAGGGAGGACACTGTCAGCTGCCCTCAAACCAGGATCTCCCAAGTGATAAAGAACTCTCATAGCTGCAGCCAGCCTTAGAATAGGAAAAGACTTCTCAGATTTCTTGCCCTCCCTACCTTGAGGACACAGAGCCTGACAAGACCCCTAATCCTCCTTCTTGCATATTTCCTCTACTGCTGTTGCAGGAGGCAGACAATGTTCCTATTCACTCCCTAAGAGCTGATAGCAGCTTAGAAGATTCTTGGGAGTCACAGGATTCTGCTGGTTATGAATCTCTAGATATGGGGAGATAGTCTGTACTCTGTATTAACTTATAAGAAATACTCAGGAATCAGGAATGCAGTTCCTGACCTAGGAACCAGATGTCCAACATGCCTTTAATTAGCTAAAACCAGTTCTACTGGAGACTCCAAATTTTGGAAAAATATTTAATCTTTATGTGTCAAATAGAAGAATGGCTTTGGGCATTTTGACCCAAGCTCAAAGACTTGTCCAACATCGTACTGGGTATTTAAGCAAGGGAATAGATTGCTCCTATCTGACAGATGTCCAGCCTGTCATAGAGCAATAGCAGGTGTAACCTTCTTAATTCCTGAAGCTACTAATTAACTTCACTGAATAACCTGTGTATAATCCTCATGATGTGGCCTGTAATCTTCTAGGAGAAATTTCTGGGTAACTGAAAATTGCCTCCTAAGATATCAGGCAGCTTTTCTGGAAGGGTCTGACATTAAGTTAAAAATGTATTCCTCAAAAAATCTGACTACCACCCTCCTGGGGTGGGGGTGGAAACAGAACGTACCTGAGAAGAAAGAATCTCAGAATTATGCAGCCTTAGAGGATTTTAAAGAGATGCCCAGAGGGAATGCAGATCAGATTTCTTTTACAGATGGAAGTTCCTTCATGGATGGAATAGGGAATTTGCAGGGCTGACTAGATAGTAGTCACCCTCAATGAGAAAGCTGAAAGTGTCCCCTCCTCATTTAGGAATCAGCACTTAGCCAGTAGAACTGGTATCTGTTCAGGGCACTAGAACTAAGCAAAGCTCAGAGAGTTAAAAATGTATATAGATTATAAATATGCACTCCTGATCTCCCATGTCCATGCCACTATTTGGAAAGAGGGGCATTATCTCCTATTTAATATCATCAACAGATTTCTTGATCTTTGCTTGTAATCTTTCTTCTTTCTGAAGATTCAGCAGTGCACTGCAGGGACAGCTAAAAGGACTAGGTGAAACCTCAGAAGAAAACAAGCTGGTGACCAAGAAGTCAAGGCTGCTGCTAGGACATACCTTCTCACACAGCCAGTGGAGGCACTGCTACTTTGGGAAGGTGCTATAGAGGTAATACATTCATAATATTCCCAGGAAGAAAAAGAATGGGTCCTTTCAAGACAATATGCCTTGCAACCGATAGGATAAGAACAGCTTCACCAAACTTTCTACCTGGGGGACAAATTCAACTCATCAGATGGCACAGATGCTATTTACAGGGAAAAATCATTTAAAGACCAGTAAACATGTTACGAGAACCTATGAAATATGCCAACCCTCAAAATAAGAGTAGCCCTTCCAAGCCTACAGCTTGTTGAAGGGTAACCTTGGAAAGACTGGCAAATATATTTCACCCATATGTTCAAGTTCAGGAACACAGTATTTACTAACTTGGGTATATGCCTTTGCCAACTGTATGGAAGATTTTCCTTTCAAGACAGAAAAGGCCTCACTGGAAGTAAAGGCATTAGTGAATGTAACTATTCCCAGGTTTGAATTCCCCAAGAGTCTACAGATTGATAATAGCCTATCCTTCAAGGTACCTGTCATTCAGGGAGTCTCTAAGGCTGTGGGGAAACAATATTATCTGACTTGTGCCTGAAGACTACTGTCCCACAGAAATGTGTAAAAACCAGGATGGAGAGATGGCTCAGCAGTTAAGAGCACTGGCTGCTCTTTCAGAACACCTGGGTTCAAATCTCAGCACCCACATGGCAGCTAAAAATCGTCCATAACTCCTGTTTCAAGTAATATGATGTCCTCTTCTGACTGCTGTAGGCATTGCATGACATGAGTGCACTTACATACATGCAAGAAAAACACTCATACACATAAAATAAAAATAATAAAATATTAGAAAATAAATGTGCAAAAACCAATGAGATCTTTTAGAAATATCTGAGAAAAAATTCTCAAGAAACATGCCTTCTATGGATGACTTTGCTAATCAGAGCCCTTCTATGGACCAGAAAAACCCTCAGGCACTAGGATTTCAACTGTATTTACTTGGAACATATCAACACAGTGGCGTTTGCTGACTTAATGTTCCTCTATAAAAGGAGAGGATGAGCCATGTCATTGGATCCTCTCCAGAGTATCCAACCATTCCTCCCAGCCAGTTATATATAATGTTGCCCTAATCACATATGGCCTTATGGTCTTTGGGTAAAGTAAAGAATATAGACTGAGGAAGACTAGGGAGAGGGGCTCCACACTAGTGACTATGGGGAACTCATCATCCATGCTGGGTAAAGACTTCCAAGGAGGCTACTTTCAGCTTACCCAGTGTTCTGTCAGCAACCCCTCACCTATGCCCTAAAGTAAAGTCAATAAACTCATTGGTTCCCCAGGGTGAACTTTAGTGGAATCAGACATTGGTCTGTCACTGAACCCTTAGGAAGGGGTGAATATTGCTTGTAGGAGGGGCCAGTGGGGATCAGCCAGAATACCAAACCTGGAGACTTCTGTGCAGGTGCTCCAGTCTAACACGACCTACTTCCTCAAACTGCTAACTTAATATCTGCTGCCTGGGCTAGAGACAGATGACACGACGGCCCTGCCAATAGACAATATACAGCTCAACCCTCAGGGCCAATGGAGGAGGTTTTGGGGGTATATAGGAAAGCCCTTTGTACGCAATAGATGAGCTTGCTGGCAGCCCACTACTGAGCAGCATCTCCCGAAGTCTGCATTGTTGATTTCATGCCTACTCATCCCCCTGCTCCCTAGGACTATAGTCAGGCCACTGTAGAGCACAGCAACAACTGGTGCCCAAGGTGGGTTCCTGATCCGCTCACTTCTCAAGTTGGCCAAAACTGGCCCCTTTTGGCTATTTTCTCAGTGAGTAGGCCAGTTTGTCTTATGTCTCATGGGCAGTAAGCCATGAGACCTGTCTTCCTTTCCCTTTGGTTTCCCCGACCTACCTCGCTATTACCCGAATTTACTCCCCCTCAGGTACATACCCCCCTGTACTCAGTTCATCCGATGCCTCCACATAAGGGCTGACCACCCAGGAGATGGAACCAATGAGTATACTCCCAACAGGTACTCAGCAATTGGAGACACTGTGTGAGCATAAGGCCATGACCTGAAAAACCACGGATGTTCCCCACTAAGCACAGGATATCTTGGTCCAAAAAACTCCTCTATGAGTTCCCGTTTCCACTCTGAGTGACTAACTATCCTACTTTGCTTTCTTCTCATACTCGTTGTTCTCCTCCTAGCCTCTTACTTTTGTGGCGAGTTCCCCTTCACCCCCTCTAGCTCCAACTCCTCTTCTTCCCCCTAGAATGGGTAACTTTCCTTCACACTGCAAGGAACCCCAACTTCAGGCCTTAAAATCTCTTCTGGTAACCTGTTGGGAGCTATTAATCCATTATGTACATAAGCTGTGGCAAGCTTGTTTACTGAATTTGTGTTTTGCACACCAGTACCTAATCTGCCAAATCAGGAGGAATGTGTTTATGTGGTGGAGCTCACAAAAGAAGTATTTGACTGCTCCTTGACCCTCAGATACAGGTAAGAAAAACAGCTGTTGAAACTAATTGAATTCTTCTGTATAAAAAGGCAGAGCTGAAATAAACCCGGGCTGCAGTCTCTACTGACAGTCCTCCCAAGTATCTTTTTCTCTGTCTCTTGTTTTTTCTTTCAATCCTCACTCCCCCTTTCAGGTACTGTCCGTCTTGGCCAGCTGGCACCAGCAGTAACCTGTGGCCTCAAGATCAGGACAAATGATATGGGACCCAGATCTCTGGATGAGGGTTCTCTCTCTGGCCCGCAAATGGGAAATACAAGAAGGGACAGTGCCCTCCGCCTCCTTTGTTCTGATTTTACTGGGTATCCTCAGCTGCATTAAATCTGGCTCTCCCAAGGATATCTTAAAATCCTTCAATGAACATTGTCAAGAACAAAAAATGCCCATGCTTTCAATTTCAACCTCGCAGGCTATATTGCCATCCTACAACCTTGAGACTGCCCGAGACCTAACCCCTCCAAACCCCCCCCATGCTAGCTCACCTCCCCTGCCTCACACCAAAACACCACCCCCCATTTATCCATGGAGTGAAATAAACCCATCACACCACATGGACCCCCCCTAAGCCTGCCCTCACCCCTTCACCCCAGCCATAGGTCTTACAACCTCCAAAACCCCCTACTTTCACTTTTCCTGTTAATGTTGGTGCAAATGCCTCACAGCAACCCTGGATAACAACACCCCTGATGGATCTTTCACTTATTCGCAAGGCCATTAATGAGTCTGGCCCTGACTCCCCGTATTTTGGACAAGTCTTAAAACAATGGTCCATGCAGTTGCAAACCCACTATGATTGGTATAGTCTCCTCAAAGCGGTTCTCCAACCACCCATTTTATTTAATTGGCGTTCGGCGTATGATGAGTCAATTGAATCCCAAACTTGACTAAACTATCAAACTGGCATTATGGTTACTAACCTACTTAATAGTAGGAGGCACACTCCTCCTTGTGTTATTTCTCCTCAGGTGCCTACTGTCACACATCTGTCGCCAATGGACCATCAACAAAATGACTCTCCAGGTCCTCTTGGCCCTAGGACATCCAGGCCAGGGCCCTCCTCAAGAGGTCATAGAGACCTGGCTAACTGAGATACAAAAGGCCTCCTCCTAAACTAGCCCTCCACCCTGGCAAACTCCCCTAAACTAAACCTCCCTCAGGGTTGATAAACAATGATGAGTAAGATTCTACCAGGACAAGTCAACCTAAGACAGGACATGCATGGGCTAGATGCATGCTCCCATGATGGGTAAGGCTTATGCCCTGAGTAAGAACAACCTAAGACAGTCACAACCCATATTTTTGAGGTCATCTCGAGGTGGGTACGAAAATGTCAGGCAGCACCCTGACTCCCACTGCACTGCCTTTAAAAACAAAGGGGTGAAAATGTTGGAGGGGCCTGTGGAGATTGGCCAGAACACCAGACCTGGAGACTTCTGCACAGGCACACCAGGCTCACACAACCTACTTCCTCAAACTGCTAACCTGATATCTGCCGCGCGGGCTAGAGACAGATGACATGATGGCCACACCAATAGACAATATACAACTGAACCCTCAGGGCCAGTGGAGGAGGTTTGGGGGGTATATAGGAAAGCCCTTTGTATGCAATAAACGAGCTTGCTGGCAGCCCACTACTGAGCAGCATCTCCCAAAGTCTGTGTTGTTGATTTTGCGCCTACTCATCCCCTGCCTGGGGAGACTGGAGTCAGGCCACCACAGAGCACAGCAACAATCGCTTAGTACACCAAGGGTGAAAACGCTCACAATATATAGTAATTTTAATTGTTAATGTTATTATATCTTATGGTGTTAAAAAGAAAACCGGCACATAAACAAAAATGTTAAAATGATATGAAAATGGAAATGGTTTTAGTAAAGAAGGATTTATGTCTAAAAATTAAGATGGTGGATATTTCTAGAATGGTAAAGAAAATATGAAAACCTATACAAGTTGTAAAGCTCTGAGTAAGATATTTAAGGTACATAATGGATGAGACTTAGAGATGATGCATATTTTCTTAAAATTGTTAATGTCAAAGTTCAATCAAAACTACTCTTGATTGGTTGTTGCTAAAGCTTTGTCTAAATACTACACAGTAGTTAAAAGTACCAGATTGGTATAACTGAAATTCTGGGTGTTCAATACTCAAGCTTGGAGGCCTATATTAATATGGTCAGAGGGACTTAAAGTGGTAACAGTTTGTCTCTTGCGCTCCAAGATGAACTAGGTCCCAGGGAATTGTAGGGCATCACTCAAAATCTCCTGTTGGATCAATGAGTCACCTGTCTGCTTGTTAAGGAAGACCATGAAGACCCCAACAGTTGGATTCTATTCAGTGTTCAGACTACAGATAGAAAAGTCAACACAGAGGAAAAAAAATGTCCTCACTGCTTCCCAGAGAATCCACCCATCAGCAAGCTAGGCCTTTGCCTTATCCTCACATAGATGGAACAACTGGTAAAAGGAAGAGTAAAGTAAGCAGAGGCTCTTCCCAAGCCCACGTGACCCCTGAGGCTCAGATCCTGGCCTTCATAGTAAAAAGAAGGGTGGTTACTCTTGGCAACACCAAATAGAAAAGAAAAATATAACCAAAGATTAAAATGATTGGTATGTTTATTTAATAGTGCAAAGGCTCACACTCCTCAGGCACTAGGCTTAAGCCCATATAAAATGCTATACATGTGATCAATTCTCACTAATGAATTTCCTTTTGATTAGAAAACTGATGCTTAGATACAAAATATCATGGGATTGGCTCAGTTCCCAAAACCACTATAGCATGTGTGTCACACCTGCAGAGACTCATTCCCTGCTGTTTCACACTAAGGATCACATGCTGGTCAAATTTTGGCCCTCTCTTTCTCCCTTGATAGAACCTCCCTATGAAGGACTTCACACTGGTGTCACACTTAATGCCACACCAAAAGCCATCAAAATGCCTGTAACCGAATCTTGGATGCATAGCTCCTAAGTTAAATCTTGGAGGAGAGAGGTGGACACATGAGAAAGGATCAAGTAACCAGACATGGACAGATACTATTGTGAGTTCATAGAGGAATTAAAATTCCTCTTCAAAAAGGAGACAAATAAGTCCTTTTAATTCTCTCATAGGATATGCCTTATTTTTTTGTTGTTCTTATTGCTAGTTAGCTTTTTTTTCCTGCCTGCCTATACCAAAGATGAAAATTCATTCCTTGAAAGGGCCCAAGACTATCTATGACATTATAGATAATTGCTGGGCTCATGGATTACTACCTCCTTCCAGCACTGCTGGGCTTCCATGATGGATAGCTCCTCCTCAAAGTTATGACTGTAATTAAATGCAGCAGTTTATTAATCATGCCAGATCTAGCACCCCCAACTTTAAATCATGTTATGAGAAGAAATGTTTCTCAAAGGATTATTCATTCTACCTGAAGTCAAAAGGGACATAGATAGAGCTTTTTAATGGGGGAAACTGATAGAGCCCTGTACATATATGCTAACCTCTTTTCTCCAGTAGTCTTAGTATTTGTGCTATTATGAAATCTGAGTGCTGCGTATATATTCCTGATAATGGTGTCTCATCTTCTTTAGAAGATATATAAAAACATTTTCAGACCATGCTGGACAAAAGCATTCCATTTGGTGAAGATCTCTGGATATGAATTTCTGGATTAACATGGTAGAAGGGAGTTACATCTGTTATAATCTTAATAGTAGCTCTACTGATGCTTGGACCTTTTATACTCAATTGCTATTTCAATTTCATCTCCATTCATTTATAGTCAGTCTACATTCCAATAGTCCTGTGAATTTCTAATTGCATCTACACAGGCCCTTTGAATGCCTGAGTGTCTACAAAAACAGGAGCCCTAAACCCCTCTTGCCTACTCCCTTTGACCCCCCTTTCTTTGACCATCTAGCCCTACTCAAGACCCAGTGATTTTCTTGACCCACTACACCTGGCAGTTATACAAGTAAAGCCATTATTGTACATACAGGTTCTTTTAGTTAGGCCCACTGAGTAGGCCCACTGACTGCCACATCTCTGCATTCTTTCTCTCTTCTAAGACCTCTAGAATAAAATATTTCTTTCTAAAACTCACTGTGTGAGGTCCGTTGATTTTATAATTCAAATTTGTGACAAGAACCTGAATGCCTATGGCGTGAGTTGGCTTTGTTGTCCATCGAGTTTTTGAGACCCTAACCTCTCAAGTTGAGCAGAAAGACAATCACAGAAAGACATTTTCCAATATTCATGTATCACTCAATGTTAATGGGACTGAATGCCAATGATTGCACAATGCCCTTTGTTTAAACATTGCCATTTGCATTATGCACATGTGCAAGAGCATGTAGAAAAGATCTCAAGTTGCATACTCCATGAGGTGTTGTAGGAAATTAAACATGCTAGATTCTCTAGTGGTGCTTAAGAATCAATGGTTAAATTATGTTAATAATCAGAGTTCAACATTATTGCTAATAACAAGTGGAATCATAGGGTAAAAACCACAGAAAGTGTGCCCCATTCTTATACCCAGGAAATCACATTCTCCTTTTAGCTATTCTCATTAATACAGGAGTGGAAGAATGAACTCAAAGGGAAGCTCAAGCACTAAATTAGAGTTTAAAATAAAACTCTCATAGCAGGCAAGAATGGGAGATCAAAGGACAAAGGGGCTACGCCTCTTGAGTTATAGAATGGGGGCCTATTACATGGCAGGGAGGAGTTCTTTAGACAAAGGTCAAGGAGCCCAAAGTACATAAATCAGTCAGTCAATCAATCAATCAATCAATCAATCAATCATTAATCAATCATCAAGCATACTGTACTTTGGGCCAGAAATCAAAGAAAGAAACAGAAAAAAAGAACAATTAAATGTTACACCTTTCTGGGTTAGGACTCTGAAACGTGGGTAGACCCAGCCAAAACTCATGACTGCTTGGTTTGTAGAGACTGTTCTGTAGGATGGGAATTTTGGGAATGAAAAATACAGTATCTCATTAAAGGAAGACTTGTTCTATTTCTTTAACATGGTGGTCTCCTGGCCAGGACATTGACTAGGCCCAACTGAAATGTAAGGTCTCCATGCAAGCCAGATTCTATTTCTTTGACTGAAAGTTTTTGCTTACTGGGTCTTACTACTACTCTAAAAATTCTATGAGAAAGATCTTATTTGTATATTCATTTAGTACTACCAAGTAGAAATTTAATTTTTACAGAGAAAGACAAATTAAGCAAATTTGGAAAACTGGAATCCTATGTTCTGTTGATCTGCTAAACAGCTTCCCTTGGGGATAAAAATCCCTCTTTCATGCATATTTCTTTCTTTTTTAATATGGATCTGCATCATAATTAAAGCTGAAGACCTATAATAATGTGCGGACTTCACATATACACAATTCACTTTTTCTCTCATCCAAATGATAATTCAGACAAACATGTAATTCTCTAAGGCTCTTTTCAGAGAAGGGGGTGGCTGAATATGTTCTGCTTGTGAAAATTGCCTCATAATTATTTTTGTTTCTATTTTTGTTTTGTCTTGTTGTACACAAGCCAATGCCTGTACCTTGGTTACAGGACAACATACTGAAGTCAGTTATCTTCCTTCAGCATTTGAGTACAAGGTATCGAACTCAACTTTTGTTAAATTGAAGGAAAGAACATTTTACCACCTTGTGGACCTGATGGCTTGAGATAAGAATTGTTTCTTTAGGAGACAACTAAGAAACACTGTTTTGTTCTGTGGAAAATGTGAACTTCCAATTTACCACCACAACTGTAGAGTTGCCCTAAACTATTTATCTATATGCTGCTAAAAGGACGAACACTTTGCTAAAAACAGCAAAGATTTGTTAAAAAGAGAAAAGACTCATAAATTTGGAAACAGGAAGGAGTAAATTTAACTCTGAAACAAAAGCTAGTAGGATTATTGGTGTCTTGGATTAGCTATAGAAGAAATGCAGAAATACAGAAAGAAAAGAGGGGTTGTGGATCAATCTGTGTTTGCTAATTGTAAGTTTTACCATAGGGACTGGGAAACAGGGACCATATTTTTTCTTGATAGTTATCTTTGCATTGGGTGAAATCTGGGGAGAACTGAAAGACTGAGAGACTCAAATGAGCTCCCTATGCAGTGTTTCCAGGCTTTTGTCATCATGTGAAAAAGAATTCTGAGAAAACATGAGAAAAGAAATTGGGAAGAAATTCATTATAGGGCCAAGTTACACACATATACTCAAGGGGTGAGTATAAGCTTCTCAGTGGAGACCTGTCACTGGGATCTTGTATACCTTTTGCATATACCAACTGATAGAGGAAGAAATTATTCATGAGTTATGATGGAGCAGTGGGTGGAAAGTTATGGATATTACAATGGGATGGAATTTCCATAGGAGAGTAAATGCTATCTTCTTTTCTCTCCTATGGGATGTCCAACATGGCATTGAATGTGCAGTGAGAGTAGGGAATTTTGTAAGAGTAATTATGCGGAGATGAACAAGTCACTACAGTCGAACTAAGGAAAGTTACTGGCCATCTTATTGATGTGGACATGTTTGAAGTCCACATGAGGTCCTGGTATAATACTGTTCTGTGGCTGCTTCAATCCCTAGTAACTGCAGTTCACTGCTTTTTCCCTGTGCATATGTAGCCTATCTCACTTATATTTCAAACAGATGGCTCCTTGGTTATGGGAAAAGACATTGCTGGGTTGTAAATTTATATCTTCATGAGGTAGGGATAGAATTTTCAATTACTTATTTCCTAAAGGAAATTTTCTAAGAATAACAGAAATTCAGAGGGTGTGATTAAGTAAAAGCTTAAGTTTTCACCAAGTTAAGAGGAATTGCAGGATCAGTGTGAAGTAAGATTACCTGTTCTAATACATGAGAAGAATGCAAGAGTCATGCTATGGGGAACTTCTGTCCTGACACACAAAATCCATTCTTGTGAAGAAGTATGAATGAGAAATACCAGTGAAAAGAGAGTCCAGAAGTATTCTCTGAAAAAAAAAATGAGTTGAGTAATAAAGGTTGGCTTATATAGCTAGACTCAGATACCCAACCTTTGTTCCCTATACTTCTCTTCCCCTCACTCTCCTACACTGCTGCCTATACCCCAAGCCAGATCTCAGGAGTACCAAGTGTTGTGAGACTCCTGTGTGTGTGTGTGGGGGGAATGATTAAAATATTTTAAATTATTTTCTTAACCTATATTGTACAGATATAATTTTAGCTCAAACAACCAAAGAGAAAAAAGTAGAGCAATAACATTTGTCATTTCCCTTACAATAGCAAAATAATGGAAAATGAAATTTATCCCGAAGAATGCATCAGCATCCTAAGATGTCCTTCTGGAGTGAATTAAGATTGCTGCCTGTGCTGGATAGCTTCAGTGTCAACTTGACACACCTGGGTTGAGGGAGCCTCATTTGGGG
The DNA here is from genome assembly GCF_000622305.1 of Nannospalax galili. Lineage (NCBI taxonomy): Eukaryota > Metazoa > Chordata > Mammalia > Rodentia > Spalacidae > Nannospalax > Nannospalax galili. Next base: position 1,294,369 of record NW_008335971.1, on the reverse strand, counting down.
AATTGCCTCTATTGGACTGCTCTGTGGCCATGTCTGAGGGGCATCTTCTTGATGAGTGATGTGGGAGGCCCCAGCCCACTGTGGGTGGTGCCAACCCTGGGCAGGTGGGCTTGTGTTGCATAAGAAAGCAGGATGAGCAGGGGCCAGGGGAGCAAGCCAGTAACCAGCATTCCTCCATGGCCTGTGCTCCAGCTCCTGCTTCCAGGTTCCTGCCCTGAGTTCCTACCTTGGGTTCCTGGATGAACTATGACCTGGGAGATGTAAGCTGAATAAACCCTTTCCTCCCCAAGTTGGCAGTGGTCAGAGTATTTTGTCACAGAAATGAAGAACAAACTAAGTCACTGCCCAAGTTTGTTTAGTTGAATATTCCATCATACTAATACATGTCAAAATGCATTTTCCTTTTTTTTATTGTGGCTCTATAGTTTAATTTCATTTTCTTAAAAAAATGTGATTTCTAAATTAAATGCCAAAATGGAAAATTATCCCTATAAGTTAATTACAAAATAATAAATTTTATACATGACATGGTGGTGCATACCTTTAATCCTAACACTAGGGAGTCAAAGGCATGTAAATCTTTGCAAGATCAAGGCCAGCCTGATCTACAAAGTGAGTTCCATGACAGCTGGATCAAAGGGAGATCTTATCTATAAAACATTTAAAATGTATTCTCTTATGATCACAGACTATAAATGATTACAATTATTTAAAAAATATTGAATCATATAGTATTGCAAATTATATGGCCTATCTGGGTAAGTGTTCCATGTTCATTTGAAATCAATATATATATTAAGATAGCTTTATGTGAAACATTCTACAAGAGTTAATAAGTTTAATATGGGTGGTTGAATAATGTAATTTTTATAATTCATAACAATTACTTTTTATTTGATTTATGAATGAGTGATAGTGTGACACAGAATTCTCTAATTGTACTTGCAAGTTTGTCTATTTCCCCATTATGCCTGAAAGATTTTGCTTTATATATTTTTACACTTGATGGGTTGATGTACATTTAGAAATGTTTTATATTCTTGAAGAATTGACAACTTTATCATAAGAAAATGAACTAAAATCTAATAATATTCTTAGTTTGAAGTTTAATTTGTTACTAACATAACTACCTTGATTTCCTTCTGATTAATGTCTGCATACTAGATCATTATCAAACTGTTAAATGTAGCCTATAATTGCCTTAATGGGGTTGGATTGAAAGAGAGGAAAAATTTTAAAAGCATGGGAAAGGAAAGGAATTTCCTCACTCTGGAGTCAGGTTGAAGTGTCTTGCCAGCTGAGAGTGAAGAAATCCAACACTATTAATTTTTTGTACCTGTTGTTGTAATGAAATTTGCCACATAGAGATATATTTCATTTTAGTTAAGGATATTTCAAATAAAAATGTCAAAAGAGCAATAAGCCATGCTTAATGCCGAAGTGTATAGTGCCTTGTTCCTTTCCCCAAATGCAAACCTGCAGTTTTCTGGGAATCTCACAAAAACAGCTATAAACTGAGTTTATAGTACAAATATGCCTAAGCTCCCTTGTACAACCCTTGAAACCTATGGTTTTACTTTATTAGCTAGAATCCAACCTAGTAAACCCCAGTAATCATCATGGATCTCATTAATTGAAAAGATGAAAAAAATTTCTTAAAAATATTCTGAAAAAAACTGACTTCAGAAGCCACTAAAATTGTACATAAAGCTGATGTTAAGACATTTCAGCATGACTCTCTTGACAAGCCCTCAGTCATACTTGGGTGTACAGTATCCTTTTTCTAAGTGTTTCCTAATGCATTGTACAAGTCTTATAATACGCCCTGATTTCTTTCTGTTTTATTTCTTATTGATCGAGAGAGTGATATGGAATTCTCTAATTATAATTGTGAGTTTGTGTATTTTCCCATTCTCTTTTATCAGCTTTTGTTTCATGTACTTTTAGACCAACACACCCTGAAATTGTTTTTTGCAGTAAAATCAAGAATCCTAGCTTAACCTGGGTGCAAAGAGATCTCTGAAAAGAACTCCTTGGCGATTGCAAATGGCAGCATTTTAATGCAGACATTTATGCTATTTTTATGTAAAATGTGATTTTACATAAAAAATATATAAACTAAGCTTTCTCTTGATCATTTTCATTATGTTACTTGTCTCAGTCACTTTTTAATTATGTCTTATTTAAAGCTTTGTTCAAGGTGAGATTTTCTATAAAAGGTCCTCTGAACACCTTAATGAGGCATGGTAAAGCTTCAAAATTTCCATACCTCATCCTTTGAGCACTCTGCAATCTCATTGCTAATGTTGCCATGCTAGATGGATTTCTATGGAGTAGACACATTTGATAAACTTCATTTGTTCTGTTCATTAACAATTCCTTCTAAACAAGGGATAGAATTTAAATATGCTTCCTGCTTCAGTTGACGTCAGTATATTTCTTAAGTTGGTATTCATAGATGTATATAAAAGGTACATCCAGGACATGTGCATTATGGATTAAAAACTTCTCTACTACTTGGTGAGTCTATTATGTGGTTTGAACACTTCTCTGCTATTTACTGGACTTTTATCAAAAGAGATGAGAACTTAGAGTTTTAATTTGTGAAGACATCTCTGATCTAGTAGTCAAGGCCCCAAAGGCCCAATAGATTATATAAATTAGTTTTTAATAGTTAAGCAGATGATTTTGCATCCACTCACTATCATTTGGGAATATGATTGAAAAATAGTTTCTTACAAAGCTTAGTTAGGAGGAGTGAAATAGAAGCAAATTGCATAGCTGTCAGTTATGACTCAGAACAGCAAGAATGCCTAATTATATGTAAGAATTAGAATCATGTGCAAGTGTGGATTACTGTTTCATGCTATTCAACAGGACCACCTGAGAACTGTGAAGACAAAAGTTGTTTATGACATTCAGGATAATGTTAATTATTGTGTTGCAATGTGGAACACTCTTTTAATCTAATTGAATACATTGGCTTTTATATCACTTCTGTAATTTGAATTATTAAAATCTATTATACTTTGTCCTTTTCATTGCTAAAAAATTAAAGATGAGAAAAATGCATGGTATAATACTCAGTACGTTAGAAATCTCAGTTGCTGTATACTAGGTACCATTTGTACTGAGCAGCATAGACTCCCTGGCTTATACAGAAATGGACTTATGCTTACTCTTTGAGAAAAATTGAAGATCATGATCTGGCTGTCAGTATAGTTGGAGCTTTCTGGAAGCCCTCATCTGGGTCTTAAATATATTACTGAAAATTATGGGGAATCCTTTTAAGGTAACTCCATAATACCAGGGAATTCATGGCCTCCTGCTGGGATTTTGAGTTTTGTTAGAAAAAATAATCTAAGAATAGATTTAAATGGTAGCTTGAGGACAATTTTGGTAGAGTTCCAAAGAAAAACCCTAGTTCAGGCAAGTTAAGTCTTGGCAACTGCTTGCCAAGGGAATAATGGAGGAAAAAATCCTTGATAAGCTGGTACTGATGTCAGTAACAGAGCAGATAAACAGCCACATGTCAGGGAGGGAAGCTTTAGAGATGACAAAAGTTTTAGAGAAGCCCAAAGTGTCAGGGAAAACATGCTTAGATAAAACAGAAGGATGAAAAGAGAAACTTAACGCTTTTGTATTAATTTAGAGAAGTAGGCTAACAAAACTGCCTGCAGCTCTTTAAGCTACTGAAGTAGGAGGGAATTCTGGGAAGGAATGTTGTATCATCTCATTAAAGGGATAATTATTCTTCTTATCTTTTGCCTTCCTGAATGGTGTTCCCTTCACCAGAAGACTGACCATTCCAGCTGGAACATTAGTTATACAACAAGGTCAAAGATTTCATTCTTTTGACAGGCAGGAAATAATATTTCCTTCATGAGCCTTTACTGCCTCTATAACAGATGGACATACAGTCACTATGTCTTCACATTGTGAAAGGTAAAAAGACATGTTCAGGGGAGTGTTTAATATGAGCATTTATTAGTCACATTCATGTTGATTCTTCTCTCTTAACCCAGGCACATCACAACATACTAACTATGAATATTAACAAATTAGGGTTTAGGATTCCAATGTGAATTTCTGTGTGTGTTTGTGGTATATATGTGCATGTACGTGTATTTGCAATTACACACACCCAGGTTGACATGTATGTAGGATAGAGGTTGATTTTGTGTAAATGGTGTTTTCCTTAATCAGTTCTCCACCTTATTTTATATTTTAAAGACATTTTCTTATTAAACTTGGAGCTCACATTTGGGTTAGAATGGCTGCACAGTCAGCCAGCTGTATCTACCTGTCTCTGCCCCAGTGTTGGGTTTGTGGATATGTATCACCTCACCTGACATTTTACGTGGACACTGGGGTTCTGAACTCAGATTGTAGTACTTGAGCAGATACCATTTTTCCCACTAATACACTTTCCCTGCCCCTCAATGTGAATTTAAAAGGACACAATTCTTCAGTTCATTATTGTTAGAGACTCCAAAACTACATGTAACCTACAAATTTGAATAGACTTGTAAAGAAAAATTTAACGTGGTCAAAGATATTTGATGAATTCTTAAATGGTTTTTGATGTTATACATTAGTTTTGGCCAATTTTCTCTAGGACTAAAATGAAGCAATTTTATATTAAAGTTTTGTTATGACTGTGGATAAACATCTAAGTCTACATCTATCTATCATCTGTCTATCTATCTATCTATCTATCTATCTATCATCTCTCTATCATCGATTATCTATCATCTATCTGTCTATCTTCTATCTATCATCTATTGATCATCTATCTATCTAGCCATCTGTCTGTTTATTTTCCATCTATCATCTATCTATCATCTATCTATCTAGCCATCTGTCTGTCTGTCTACTATCTATCTATCTATCTATCTATCTATCTATCTATCTATCTATTTGTCTATCTATCATTCTATCATCTATCTATTATCTATCTATCTATCTATCTATCTATCTACCTATCTATCTATCTATCTATCTATCTATCTATCTATCTATCTATCTATCTATCTATCTGTAGCTATCTATCTTCTATCATCTATCTATCATCTATCATCTATGTATCTATCTATCTTCTATCTATCATCTATCTATCATCTATCTATCTATCTGCCTATCATCTATCACTGTCTATCTTCTATTATCTATCATCTATGTATCTATCTTCTATTATCATTATCTATCTATCATCTATCTACCTACCATCTATCTATCATCTATCTATACTATCTATCTATTCTATCTATCTATCTATCTATATCTATCTATCATCTATCTATCTATCTATCTATCTATCTATCTATCTATCTATCTATCTAATCATCTATCTAATCATCTCATCTCTATCTATTTATCATCTATCATCATCATCTATCTATCAATCCATCATCTATATAAGCATATAGATAACTTAGAGTTTCTGTATGACTTTTCTTCTGGACCCACGGACAAACTATATTAAGCCCAGACAGCACATCAGTGACAGACCAAAGAAATTTTTCCAGCCTAGTCTTACTTAGTGAGTCAGTGAGTTTGCTTATTGGATTGCTTAAAGGAGAATGGGTGATTCAAAGGCAGCTGCATCAGGAAAAATCCATCTGTAGCATGGGTGACAAATCATGAAAGCTATATCCCTGTACAACTTGAAGGAAGCACAGATGTTCAGAGAGTTAATTTTCCCAGCCTTTGTTTATTCTTTATATAGCATTGGGAAGGGTATTTATGAACCTTATAAGCTTCAGGAGCTTCCTGAGACTTACAAGTTTTGTTTGCTTCCTAGACCTCACAGGTTTCCCTTACTTCCCCAGTCTAAAAGGCCTCCATTTTTCTCTTCAAGAGGCAATGTTTCAACTCAGAGGAAATAGCTACATATGTCCAATGTACACATATTCCAGAAGGCATAGTAGTATAGGTGAGTGTTCAGGTAGCAATGATATTTATCAGTCTAGTAAGTGAATATTTCAATTTATGAGCAAATAAAATCTTTTTCTCTTCTCTTTTTTATTAGTTATTTGACAGTTTAATTCATGTATATAACTCGTTCTTGTTATTTTGCTATTTTATCCTTCAGCTCTCTTATCTCCATCCTACTCCTATCAAACCTTCCTTCCCTCTACTTTTCTGGGTCAATTAAAATCAGTTTCTGTTTTAATGAGAAGTAAAATGCAGAAACTGACACTTGGCAGGATTTAGCAATTTTCCCCACAGCCTTCTGTACTGGGAAGCATAGAAAAGTTTATGTAATATTAGAAAAAAAGTCACTATGGATTGTTTTGAGAATTCATAGAAAGGGTTTTCAATAATAATGAGCTAAAAACAAAATCTGAGACAGTTAACTTCCATGGATTCTTGAACTGCTAAATTGAAGGAAGTATATTTCTATTTAAAAAAAAAAATTAAGAAAACAAGAAAGTCATGCAAGGACATTAAATTATAATGTGTGTTTGTGTGTGTGTATGTGTGTGTGTGTGTATGTGTTTCTGTGTGTGACATAGAAAAAGAAAGAGAGAAAAGAGAAGAGAGAAATAAGATCTGCCATTTAGCTATGTCAAGACCTGCTTTCCTTTATCAAAAGCAAAAGTTACAGTTTATTAAGAGACAGTTTAAATAAAAATTTAAAGTAAATGGATTAAGAGAAGGAATGAGGAAGCTGAGAAGATGGTGAGACACATTCCAGAGCATAGGTGATCATGGGTGTGGGTTTCTCTAAGAGATTCATCAAGAGTTGCTTTCTTAGAATTTGCATTATCATTCATGACTCTTGTTTTACTGAGGGGGATTTGTGTCATTTTGGTAAAGTTGGGAGAAACAACAGAGGAAAGATTTGTTTGAGCTTATGATGAAAGAAGTTTCAGTCCATAATTGTTAATTTTCTTGCTTTCAGGGCTCTGTCCAGGAAGAACATTAGAGGAGAAGGAAAGTGTTGAGAATCCCAATATCTTCTGCGAGAGCATCCTAACTTCTTTCTACCCAATCCCGTCTCTTAAATTTCCCACCATTTTGCAATAGCATCAACTGGGAAACCAATCTTCAACACAAGACCCATCCTCTTCATCAGAATTCCTTTCCACTAATGGGGTGAAATGTGGATGGCAAATTGTTCATGTAGAAATGGCACAATGCTAACAATTTTTGAAGCTTGATGACATATACATGGAGATTCACTTTTAGTATATTTTTAATTGATATATATGAATTTTTTCCATAATGAAAAATAAAATAGACAGATATGCTCATCCACACAGACACACAGACACACACACACGCACACACACACACACACACACACACACACACACACACCCCATACGAAAACATTATTTTGCCATGGATACTTGGAGAAGTATCAGCACTAGAAAGATTCAAAATATAGGTGTTTGCAGAACACTAAATTATTTGCTCAGGCTGCAGACAGAATTGCTGAAAATTCAACAATCTCAAGTAATATTCCCATGAGAGAGGAGGCAAACCTCAACTTTGGACAATGGTATAAAAATACCTAACAAGTCAAACAAATCACTTTTACATATGTCTACGGGGGGTAGGGGTGGCTTGTTGTATAATAGAAGTGACAATTCATGAAAATTTAGAAACTAAATGTCTGTGTCTGGGGCCTGATTCCATCAATTACCAGCTGTGTGAGCTTATCAAAGTAATTTAACCCCTCCAAGGCCCAGTTGCATCAGTAAAATGCTAGTGATAGTTCTTGCCTTTTAAGATTGTTTTGAGAAACAAGTAGAATAATACATGCAAGAGCTATTTGTGAAACTTAAATTACGGTTATTATTCACTTCTATTTTGTGTCTTAGAAACTTTTTTGAATAGAAATGCATAACCAGCAACTCACTTATTCTGCAATTTGCAAAGAATTCAAAATGTTGGAAAATGTCTTCTCTTTTTATCTAGTATTTTTCTTTTTGATTTTTGTAGTTCACAGACAGCAGCAGTCAATTGCTAACCTAGATCCAAATGCGTTAATACAATCATTCTGTGTGCTCAGAACAAATAACAACCTGAATTGAGAAATAAATTGTTGAATAAAATATGGTAGAGCATAAACTCTTTCATAAAAGTACAGAGACAGCATTGTCCAATACATCAATCTATTCATTTTGCTGAGAATGCATGAAAGAACATTTCCTTTTATAAAACATGCACATACATCATTGATTTTGTAAATTGTATTTCTTACTAAGGAATAGATTATGGACAGCTTCAAGAGACAGTTATGATGTTGAAAGACAGATGAACTTGGCATCAGAAGACTTGGGCTGAGATATTTACTTCTGTAGTTGCTAAGTTTCTGAACTTGAATAGAATCTATTGTTCAAAGAATTAGATTTTCAATAAGAATGATTAGGATATATGCCACTGATTTTTCTCTGTTCTAAAGGTTCTGTAAAACATTTTATTAACTATATATATAAATATATATATGAATATGTGTATGTATATATACATAGATGCATTTGATCTTTATTGCATTATTTTTTTGGTCTTTTTGATACAGGGTCTCTCTGTAGCCCCAGCTGTCCTGGAACTCACTATGTAGACCAGGCTGGCCTCGAACTCACAGAGATCCACCTGCCTCTGCCTCCTAAGTGCTGGGATTAAAGGCATGCACCACCATGCCCAGCTTCTTTATTGCATTTTAATGACTATACTGTATATATAGAGACATAGCTATATAAACAAATTAATCATTTTTTGATTTTTCTCCTTCAAAAATAAAATTTACTTCAGTTTTTAAATGCTCAAATACTTTGAAAAATTGTGTCAGTTTTTATGAAAGATAAGGTTCTTTATATAAATAAAAAATGTTCTGATTATATCAAGTACCAATCTTGCATGATTGTAAAATGTGAGGTTTATCTAAAGTTTTACATTCATAGAAGCATTTCACTTGAAAGCAGTTTTTAAAACATATCTTCAAAAAAAAATCAATACATAGGCCATATGTGACTCCAAGTTGCAATGTACAGCAAAACATATTTATTATGGGATATATAGTTAAAATATTTAGTTTTATCTTTGCTTATGCATCACATGTAGTCATCTATCCATAAACAATAAATAATTTAAATTATGTAACATTAAATAGAGACTTGTGAGGTCTGAGACATGGCTTAGTGGTTAAGCGAACTTGATGCCTTTCCAGTGGACCCAAGAGAGTTACCAGCATCTATATTTGGTGGCTCCCAACTGCCTGTGATTGCAGCTGCATGGGATCAGACATCCTCTTCTTGCTTCCCTCAGCAACGTCATCTACATGCACATGCACACCTAGCCAGAGTCAGATAAACATAATTAAAAATAAATTAATAATAAATAAATAAATAAAAATAAAATTTTAAAGGGAATTATAGAAAATATATTCATATTTTCTTTGGTTTTATAGCAGTTGCCTTTTAAAAACGTTTAACTCATGCAAATAACAAAATTAGAAACATGTATATAATTTTTTGGTAAATAGCATTAAAGACACAAGATGGCAGTGCTAGTCTTTATGAGTTACTGAAAATATGGTAATGTGTTCAGAATCTTTAAATGTATTTCTCTTGCTTTTCTTCTTAATGCTATAAACTTTTAATATCTACATATAAGCACTCACAGTTAAATCAGGAGTTATAAATTTTAGATCATATTGCTGTACCTCAATAAGTAACCATATTCAAAATTTAAAATTAGAACAAAAATAGTGTGGTGCTTTCAATGGAATTGTCTTCCATAAGCTGCAAGTATTTAATCAATTGGTCCCCAGTTCAGGGTGGTACTTGGAACACCTTAAGGAGGTGTTGCCATGCTTGCCTGTCAATGGGGCCAGGACTGGAGTGTTCAAAGACCTATTTCACTTCCAGTTTCCCTCTCTGCTTCCTGTGCCTGGTTGAAAATATGAGCAATCAGATTTCACTTCTCCAGCTGTCTCCTGCCATGTGTTTTTGCCTTGATGAATTCCTATCCCACTGAAACTGTACGCCCAATAAACATGCCCTTCTTATGTTACCTTGTTCATAGTACTTCTCACAGCAAAAGAAAAGTCACTAATGCAAAAGTTGGGCCAGAGAGTGTTCTGTTGCTCTGAATAACCTAAACATGGTTTTGGAGGAATGTGGGAGACTTTGGAAGTTTGGACTTGAAAATTGTAGAGCTTAACAGGCAGTTCTAGATGCATGGGAGGAAATAGGGCTGAGAGCACGGTTGTTCTAGAGGGAAACAAGGACTTAAACAACAACTGGGATATTTTGGCAAAGCATCTGGGTGCCATCTGCCCACAGCCCAAGAGCTTGGGTGAGGCAAAATGTAAAAAAGCAATGAACCAATTCCTTTAGTGAGGAAAGTTCAAGACAGCTTAATTATTGAATTGTTGGCATGGTTATTAACAGTAAATATTATAGATATCTACAATGAAAAAGAAGTGGGGCAGATGAGGCTGAAGAGTTGGCTCAGCAGTTAAGACCACTGGCTGCTCTTGCAGAGGACCTGAATTCAATTCCCAGCACCCAACTGATAGCTAACAACCATCAGTAACTCCAGTTCCAGGAGAATCTGATGCCCTCCTCTGACCTCTGTGGGCATTGCAAAACAAAGGTATACATACATAACCGCAGACAATACACTCATACACATAAAATAAAAATAATAAATAAAATATTTTTAAAAAAGAAAGTGCAGGGCATAGTGGCACATGCCTTTAATCCCAGCACTTGGGAGGCAGAGGAAGGTGGATCTCTGTGAGTTCTAGGGCAGCCTGGTCTACATAGTGAGTTCAAGACCAGTTGGGCAACAGGGGCTACAAGGCTACAAGGAGATCCTGTCTCAAAAAGACCAAAACAAACAAACAAACAGAAAACAAGGGGGGCAGAAAGAAATGAAAAGTGTACAATTTGGAGCATAAAAACAGAACTAGAAAGTCTAATGTGGCAGTCAAGGCATGTGCTGGGGACAGACTCTCTGTGATAAGGAAATTCAATTCCAGTCATTAAAGAGAAACCTCTAGATTTGCACTTGAACTATGGAAGTAACCTCAAGGCAAGACCATACCAAGCTAAGCCTCCAACTTGTAAAAAGATAAGGCCTATGGAATTTTCTGCTCCAAGGAAATCATAAGCAGATGCAAATGTGATCCCAGCAGACTAAGGTCCATCCCAAGATGGCAGTCAGATTTTGTGTCCTTCATGTGTGGCTCGCTTTAGAGGACTGAAAGATACAAAATGGAGGGGTGCCATCTGTTCTCCCTCTGTGGTTTCAGAGAGATGCCCTGGTCAAACAGAATGAAACAGAGGCATGTCTGAGAAAAGGAGGTCCTGGGAGGTCATTGTCTGAAGCTGTGAAAGTGAAGTCTGGTAGTCAGTGGAGGCCCCAAGATCTCTGAGATGTCTGAGTCATAAAATATCTTCCAAAGACAGCTGTGTACAGGGAAAGGTCCCAGCCCAAGAGAAAGGTGTATGTGGTGGGCAGCAACTTAGGGATGCTGAGCCATCTAAATCCTTTGGAAGTAAAGTCCCAGACATTGGCCAGGAGCTACTAGATTTGGTGTTTTCCCTGTTGGTTTTCAGTCTTGCTTTAGTCCAGTATTCCTCCACTGTATCTCCATTCCTCCTATTTGGAATGGGGATTTGTACTCAGTTCCATTTTATGATGGAAGAAATTTGTCTTTTGATTTTACAGGGAGATACAGTTCTTAGAGTTTAAGAGACTGCCTTGTGTCTCAGAAGAGACTTTGGACTTTTATCACTGTTGAGACTGTTAAAAACTACAGGGACTTTTAAAATTGTACTAAAATAATTTTGTGTTATCAAATGCTCATGAGCCTACATGGGCCAAGAAGTGGAATGTGGTGGTTTCATTGGAAGTGTCTTTCATAAGATCCAAGTATTTGAGCCCTTGGTCCCAAGTTCATGGTGGTATTTGGGGAGGGTCATGGAATCTTTAAGAGGTGTGACCATGCTGGAGGAAGTATGTCCCTGGGGGTGAGCTTTAAGAATTCAAAGCCATATCCCACTTACAGCTTCTCTTTCTGCTTCCTGTACCTCCTTGAAGATGTGAGCCCTCAGTTTTCTCTCTTGCACTTGCTTCCTGTCATGCCTCTCTGCCTTGATAAACTCATCTCTCTCCAAAGGGAAGCCCAATAAGTGCTTCCTTCTGTAAGCTGTTTTTGTCATGGAGTTAATCAGAGCAATAAAAAAAAAAAACCCAAAATACTAGTACAGGGGCTGGAAAGATGGCTCAGTAGTTAAGAGCACTGGACTGCTCTTGCAAAGGGCCCACATGGTGGCTATGAAGCACCCTTAATTCCAGTTCCAGGGGGACGGGAATCCCTCTTCTGACTTCCACAGCATTACACGACATGTTAAGTAGTTTTAAATATTAATTTTAAGAATGTGTAAAGATAACAGGATAAAAATATATGTTTTAATGAAAATGGCTGCTGCTGTAGTCTTCAAACATAAAAGCAAAGGAATAGTGATTTGTAGAAATCTGACCAAGAAATTTGGTGCTAGCTCAATTAAAAACAAATAGCACTGATTTGTAAAACTTTTTACCTTCCTCATCAGTGTCTTCACCTAGAGTATCGTTACTGTGTAGTGACCTGGCAAGGGCCATATCTCAATCAGAACCTTCGAGAAGCAATTAAATTCCTTGATTTACATGAGGATGTTCTTTGTTTTATTTTATTTTATTTTATTTTATTTTATTTTTTCTGTTCAAAGGTGCCTCTGGGAGTTTAAAGGTACCTTAAAAAAGTTTGCTAAATGAAATGACTGTGACTGGGTGGTAATTGTAAGAAGGTATGGACTCTTTAAAGGAAAAGTCATCCTAATTCTTGGACTCAAAAGTATATTCACTCCAGGCATCCTGCCCAAACCTTATATGTCTGTAAAGGTGTTACAGCAGTGTACTACTGTTTGATGGCATCATCCATGATAAACCTCAATGGGTAGGAAGTTCATTTCAGATACAGATCTTAAGTTAACTTATCCAACTTATCTGGTCAGAAAATCTTGCAGCGAATCTTTCAAAAACAAGATAACTTGTGAGATTTTTGGTAAGCCTGGATTGTGTCTGGGGAGAAAATATGACTTGAACAGTTTTCTCTAATGGTTCAGCTAAGAATAAGAAATAAATGAATGAAAGAAATATAAATCCACATGTGAACAAAAACATCACGTTTCCATTGAAATTATAAATATAAGGATTAAATTGTGAATACCCAATGATACTATAATTTGTTTTTACCTGAGCTCACATACTTATCACATTTATTGCACCCAATTTTAAGGATAAAGTCTAAAGTAGAGATTCTTCAAGTGCACTACGATTTTTTTCATGGCAATGAAGATGTGTATAGTTTCTGTGCCTGTCTTAAAGGTGGCCTCTGACCTTCTTAATGACATACAGGGGCTCATTTGTTACAGTTCAATCAGAAACCTAAAATTTTTAGTCTCCAAAGATCCTGATTAAAGAAAATATCAATAAATTAGAATTATTATGCTCCAATTCCATTTAGCTTTTGTGTATAACGGTTTGAGATTTATGTTTATTTTCATTTATGACTTTGTTTCTGTCTGGATGCTTATGCTGTGTGTGTGTGTGTGTGTGTGTGTGTGTGTGTGTGTGTGTGTGCTCATGGTGGCTCAAACAGGGTGTCAGATTCCTTGGAACTGGAGTTACAGGTGTCCTGGAGTGACAGGGGTTGCAATGTTGGTGCAAGGAACTGAATCCTGGTCCTCTGGAAGAGCAGCAGTTACTCGTAAGTCCTGAGCCATCTCTCCAGCCAAACATGTAATCATTTGAAAGACTTTTCAAGAAAAAACTAATGTCTATATATAATACCTGAATTTTTAGGAGTACTAAGTTTGACAATGTTGACAGGATATATTTTTCTTTGTAGGTAATGTAAGATTGCTTTAAAACCTGTTAACATATGAGCAGTCATTGGTTTTTGAGAAAACCAAAAATGTCCAAGTCCCATATTAGCCCTTAATTTTATCTTACAGTGACAACTAATTAATCTTTTAATACCATCTTCTTGAAGAAATTCTGTCAATATTATCTCATTTTTGACCTCAGTTTAGTCAGTATAAAAATTAGGGAGTTGGAACAGATTACCTTTGTATCTTGCATCTGTGAAAACATGTGTTGGATATTATTTTTCCATGTTTTATGGTTCACACTATTGAAATAAAGACCTTAATATTAGAAGTATTCACTATATGCTATACTGTTTAATACTATTAGTAGAAGTAGATGGAATAAAACTCAGAGGTCACTTAAATATTAATTTTATTAGAAGGCTACTAGGCTCAGCGTTTGATAATGTTTCATCACTAGTAGAGATCCTTAAATATAAATACCAAATATTTCCTCGTCTTATTTGGAAAAACATTTATAATCTTCACTGACAATATAATATGTAATAATTTTATACTGCCATATATATTTTATATTGTTTTCTAAAATAATTTTCACATGTTCCTTACAATTATGCCCTTTAGTCAAACATATTAATTTTAAATAAATTATGTACGTCTACTAAATAATAAAAATATTCACTAAAAAAAATCAATTATTTT
>NW_008335971.1:1275176-1279270 GCF_000622305.1 Nannospalax galili | reverse complement strand
TAAAAATATTCACTAAAAAAAATAGAAGACCAATTATTTTGTGTCATTAATCACTGAAGAAATAACATGTAAGCAAATAAGAGCAAATTGATGCAGACTTAATATCACGTCAAATCACCCAGCACAGAGGACAGAATCTGAGGTGATTCAGAAAAAGTAATTAAACAACACTGAACAAAGAGAAAATTGGTTGAAGGTTAAGGTTTTATAGCATGTGTCTTTGAACATAAAACTACTAAGATTTAAAAGAAAAAAGCTTGAGTTATTTAAATACATAAACTAAATGTGTAATAATACAATATCCTATTAGAGTAAAAGTTGGTTGCAACACTTGCCAATGGGAAATAGTCAGAGATTAGATTACCAAGTAAAATTATCACCATGCACAGCCTTAACATCCTTGGAGAAAATCTTTTTGGTAGATGAAGAGATGGATATCAATATCATTTTTCAAGTATTGAGAGATTTATTATAAGATACATGAAACAGTTAACCTCAGATAAGTTCACTGAGACAATATATCTAATCCCAAAACAGGTCTGAGTCATAAACCTTAGCCAGAAAATCATGAGATGGAAGGAAAAGTCCATTAAAGAGGAGGGAAAGGAGAGGATCATGAAATTTATGAGATAATTGAAGAAAGAGGGACTATTTGGAGGGAGAGTAGGAAGCAGCAAAGCTGGGAACAGTGGGTATTGGGGAGGATAGTTGGAATAGGGCATTGAATTAAAATAAAATAAAATAAAATGACAGAAATGTATGAAATTGCCACCTAGTATGAAACCCATACTATGCATGGCAACCTGAAAAGTGAATGAAAAAATAACTTCTGCAAGCACATAAATCCAGCAACTGAATGGAAATTTGGAACCTTTGTTAGATACTTTTTGAACGTAGGTTTTTTTTATTTTTAAATTTATTTATTATTATTGTGTGTGGGTAGGGGAATCTCATGTACCATAGCACATTTGTGCTGCTCAGAGGGCAGATTTGTGGTGGTGTTTCGTTCCTTCCACTTTTAAGTAGGTTCTGGGGACCAAACTGATAGGCTTTGTGACCAGCTCTTCCACCTGCTGAGCCATCTCACCAGACCTGGCTTAGGATTATATTATAATTAATTATATTTTTGGAGAATTTCATACACAAGCACTATATTTTCATCACGTCTGCCCTCCTTATCCCCACACCTCCTCCCACATTGCACCCAAAACTCCTTTTTAATTTCCTGTCTTCTTTAGTAATTTTTGATATGTGTGTGTGTGTGTGTGTGTGTGTGTTTGTATAAACAATCTACTGAGTCCAATTAGTGGTGTTAATATGCAAATGTGTTACCAGCTGACCACTTAAGTTTTGATAACCTGTCATGGATTCATCCCTGGAGAAAATGGATTCTCTCTCTCAGTAGATATTGACCACTTGTAGCTCCTATCTAGAGGTGGGTCCCTGTGAAATTTGTCCCATCCATGTTGGCATGTCAACAGGTGTTGTCAATATTAAAATCTTGTTTGGAAAATCATATCGTAATTTCATGGGTCCAACTTCCCTGGATTGTCTGGAAGGTACTATCTAGCAGTAGCTGTCCTGGTCCACTGGCTTTTACAATATTTCTGTCCCCTCTGTTGCAAGGTTCCTCTGAGGCTTAGGTGTAACTGTCACATTTTAGATGTAGCATTTAAGGTTTGTCCCCACTGCTCTGTTACAAAAAGAAGCTTTTTGATGAGGGGTAGTAGGTATACTTATCTGTAGGTATAAGAGGATTTATAATACAGTCAGAAATTATATTTGTTTAGGGACATAGCAGTTATAGGTCACCCTCTACTTTCTATAACTTCTCTTGCCACAGGTAATCCTGAAATTTGTAGGCAAAAAGATGGAACAGGAAAACATTATATTGAATAAGCTAATGCAGACACAAAAAGCAGATGTTCTCTCTTATTCATGATTCCTAGATCCAAATACTTAGTACATAAACTGAAATAACCACAGAAGCCAGGAAAGCAGAAAGAGATCATGAGGGAAGAGGGAAAAGGAGCTCTACAGTGGGGGATAGTAAGACACGTGATATCAAGGGGAAAATCAGAGACTCTTTCATGGGGGTCAGGGAGGGAGTGTAATGCTGAGGGAGGAGGAAAGAGAGATAAATAACACCAAGGATGCTTGAAGAAATCACAGGGAAATATTTCATAAGCTTACACACTCACACAGACACACAGACACACACTCACACATGTCTCAAATTGATTTTTGCCACAGGAGGTAATAATGCTTGCCCCAAGAACTATAAACTGTTTAACAAAACCTGTCATGCCAGTTATGGAAAACCTCACTTCAAGTTGTTAGCCAATGTAATCAAAGAGATTCTCAGTCAATATAGGATACTTTTTAAAATTGTATTTATTATTTTTATTTTATGTGTATGAGTGTATTGCCTGCATGTATGTGAGTGCACCCCATATCATGCAATACCGTAGAAGCCAGAAGAGGGCTTCCATTTCCCCTGGAACTGGAGTTAAGGTCGGTTCGTAGCTGCCAGGTGGGTGCTGGGAATCAAACCTGGGTCCTCTGCAAGAGCAGTAAGTGCTTTTAACTGCTGAGCTGTCTCTCCAGCCCCAATACAGGATATTTTTATTCCCTTGATTGCCTCCCAAAGCTTGAAAGTAAGACACATTCATGAAACAAACCTCAACTTTGGACTCAAGACTTGTAGGAATCAAGTTGATACTGACCAAGAAGCCTTCTTCCTGAAGACAAGCTCTCAGCATATAGGAAGGAACTGTAAAAGCTTCCAGTGGTGGGGTTGTGGGGAAGCAAAAAATAGTTTTACCCAGCTGAAATGCCTATGAATCACAACCTACAGGTCCAGCAGATCCCTAATGGTGCTATACTGGCATTTTTTCTTGGGGGTAATCAACAACTGTTTAATTGAACGTAAGGCCCAATGAATAGGAGGGGAGTTATGCCTGGTACTGCAAACCTAGAATGTTGGTTTTATTCATTATTGTCTTGTTCCATGAGCACAGTTTGCATGTATTTTCTATGTATTCTAAAAATAGCTTAATCTCAGAGGTGTTTAATCAAAAATTGGATTCTCATTCCAGAAAGTGCAGATAAAACAGCATGCAGCAGTTGCCATATTTAATATTTTCTTTCCATGTACACATATCATTTATGTCCATTGAAACAAAGGGTGCGTTGTAAGAATTCAATGCAAAATTCAACTGAAGTTTTTATTTTTGTCCTTTATCTTTAGGTCAGCTGAAATGTGGCTTTTCAGGCTTGTTTAGAGATGGACATGATTATAAATTTTAATTTAGTTCTGATTGTGTCTCATCTGATTGTGTAGGTTAAGCTGTATGGATGCACTTCCTATAAAATGACAAACAAGGGAAGTCCAGAAGAAATAAGATTTTCTTTTTCTTTTTCTTTTTTTTTTTCCGGCCTGGGAGAGATGGTACTACACAGTGTCACTTCTTCTCACATTCTGTTGAACAAAGCAAGTCTATACCCCTTATAGATATGGTTTCCATCATCAGGATTATGAAGTTAGTTTAGCAAGAACTTATGCAGAGGGCGACGAAAGCTGGAATGCATAAAAATATCAAGTGTCTTGTAGCTAAGGAGGAAATGTTTTATGGCCTTCATTTATAAATCTTTTGTTGTATGATAAACTACATTTCCTTTGTATTTACTTTTCCCTGCAAAATAGATGAACTTGATAAATGATTTCATAAATAGCCTGTTCTCCCATTGGGAAGAGACTGCAATAAACATAGTTAAAATATGGGAATGAAGTACTACCTTATAAACTTTAATAATTAAGTCATTCTCCATAAGCAAAAATTACAAATGTTTCAGTTTTATTACAGCCGATATTTTAAAATATATGTTCTTTGTGTTTTTCCTTCTTGATATAAACATTTTTATCATGTGTTGTGTTTTGTGTGTGTGTGTGTGTGTGTGTGTGTGTGTGTGTGTGTGTGTGTGTTCTTTGGGTATTCAGAGTTTGATTCAGTAAAATTAATAACTACTGAATATGCCTGAATATTTATTTCAATATATCAGTTACATTTAAAAAGCAGCCTTTTAGATTGTAG
>NW_008335971.1:1274920-1275091 GCF_000622305.1 Nannospalax galili | reverse complement strand
TTTTAGTTATTTTTTCTTATTGATAAATAAATTGGGAATTATATTCTATTGTAAAATATTTTATTCTTCACAAATTAAATATATTCTCAAGTTATTGAATCATTACTGAAGGGTGCTAGCCTTTTCAGATATTTTGCAAATAAAAGTATGAGAATGCAAAAAATTTAAATA
>NW_008335971.1:1271821-1274794 GCF_000622305.1 Nannospalax galili | reverse complement strand
AATAATACATTAATATGTATTCATTTTTTAATATATATGTATATGATGAATCTTTGCTGATTCACTTACCTAAAAGGATAGAGTATTGCTCCGTGGATACAAAAAGATGATCAATAAGTTTATAAGATTAAAATTGTCCCTTAATAATCTTATGAATTTTTCATTGTTAATAAAAGTAGCAGCCTCCGTAAATCCTCCCTTGAGCTGGGTATCCTATTTCACAGCTGGGGATTTTGCCAGGGAAAAGCCTGTATGCTCATTTTGTCTTGCAGTTTCATCACGTTCATACTATATTACATCTTGATTTTGTGGAAACAGGTTTAGTGCTGTACAGCTCCACAGCAGAACAGCCACCTGCGAGTATTGTGTCCGTTCATGATTTATGAGACTGTTAGAGTAATTTTGAAGTTTTCTTAATTTTTGGAAAGCTATAATTTTCAAGTTTCACCTAATCACCCTCTATACCCACGTCATTATTTTTCGATTTTGTATAAGGCATTTAAATAAATGTTATCTAAGCTACTTCACTGTTTAAACTAACTAATATCCATGTGAGCATAAATATCTATAAAATGAATTGTTCAAATAACAATAAGAAAAGAACTAAACAATTTGAGAAGTTACATAAATTATAATTTCATAATTCATTACAATAAAGATTGTTTTAGTTTATAAATCACACAGGCAATGGAGAATCTTATTATATAATTAGAAATTCTTTATTATTCAGGGCCAAGAAACCTTAAATTTTGGTTACATGCCAAAATTTGAAAAGTGATGAATGAAGTGTGGTTTGCTATGCTTCTACCAACTACAAATCATGCAATAAATTTGCTACCTAGTACCTCATAATCATGCAATTTTTCTAAAATATAGGAGATGGTTGAAAAAAAAGTATAATTTGCATCTTGTTTGTACATAAATAAGTTGGAAACTTTAATTTTCAATTTAATTTACATTAATTTTTACTCATGTGTATTCTGCTTTCTACTTCCTAAATTGCTTCCTTTGACCGGCCTTTTTTTCTTTCTTTTTTTTTTTTTTTTTTTTTTTTTTTTTTTTTTTTGAGACAGGGTCTCCCTGTAGCCCCAGCTGTCCTGGAACTCACTATGTAGACCAGGCTGGCCTTTAATTCACAGAAATCTGCCTGCCTCTGCCTCCCAAGTGCTGGGATTGAAGGCATGCACTCGCATGCCCAACCTGCCATTTTTAAAAACTTTAACACAAGTTCAAATAAATTTGTTTTATCCTGACTTATTTCAAGGCAAAATACACCAGTCTAAATTAAATATGCAACAAAAAATTTGATGGGCTTTCAAATACTTATGATAAGTAGTTAATATTCCAAGTTATCCAACACAAAAAGTTAGTCAGGCAAGATATTCTGTTACAATTCTGTCTTTTCCTGTGTGGGGGAAACTATTTTTAATAATTATCTGATGAAGAACCAAAATAAAGTATCTTCATTTTTACTCTGGCTGAATTTGTGCCTCAACATATGATATTAAAGTTGAAGTTATAAAACTTTAATTTCAGCTGAAACATTCAATGTGAAAATACACATCCACAGTGAGTTGAGGAGAGAACTTAATGAGTTTTTACTTTCTATTCCATTTGTTCTGACGGATGAGTAAATTTTTCTGTTAATTTAATGTCTTTTATAGAGTGAATTGAGATTTCTGGAAATGAATCAAACATGTGAATCATTCACGTCTCTGTGAATACTTCCTGAGGCTTTTCTTTTATCAGTATGGTATTCTCAATTTCACTAATAATTTTGATGTGAACCACCAAATGTTTTCCCTAAAGATATCCTTTATCTTATCTCTTTTTATAAGGAAACATCCTATCTATGCTTTGCATCTTATTTCCTTTAGCACAAACAAAAATCATAAAAATTATATTGGAACAAAGGTGAAATTCTGTGAAATCACTTTGTGATGTTTTCCATTCTTTTAGCTGCTTCCAAGTTTTCTGCAAAGATACACAAACATTTTTCTCAGCTGTCTGTGAAACAACTTACACTAGTTATTCAGCCTCTCCGATCTTCTCTTTTACTTTCCTCATATCATTTTCTTTCTTCATTCTTAGCCATCATTATTACGAGTCTTTATTAAGCACTAGCATGATGGCTAAAAGGGCAAAGCACATGCCATGTATGCTAAGGAACTGAGTTAGATCCTCAAAACCAACTGCAACATAGGTAAGAAATAAATTCACTTCCGCTCCCATATGCATACTTTGACATGTGTGCACGTTTTATGCACACATATAGACACAGTAATAAAAATAAAATCTCAAATTCTTTAACAAGTCATTTTATATCTGTTTTCCTTATAATAGTCAGGTTGGTAGATTCAGTTTTTCTCTTATTCTTTCCTTCATGCACCTATTATAAGACTGTTGATTAGCAGAGAACTTTTCAGGCATTTCACAGTATTTATCCAGATAAGATGTAAAATTGATTGTTTATTGTTATAATTATGTTGCTAACATATCAGTAGAAAGATCTGTATTGATGTATTTTAAAGACAGGAAAAACTGTGATGATATGAAAGTTAACTGAATGTTTGCATAGAAAGATGGTAGTTGTATATATGTCTCCTTACAATTTTTAAATCCCTCTTCTTTCGAAAGTGCAGGTATCTTAACCAGTAGTTAAATATGGTCCATTTTAGTAAAATTTTGGCTAAATTAAATACTGAATTTACCTTTCTATATATCCCTGTTTTCCACCTTATTTTTTATTATGTTCACTAAGTTTTTTAAACATTCACACATAAAACAGATTTCATTCAACATATTTTATACATACTTTATTTTTTTAGAGAATTGCAAATTTATATTTTATTTTTGTTGATCCTTTTCTTGAACTGCCCTCCCAAGACCTCATCACACATTTTGCTGGCCCCTCTCATTCCCACTATATTATTTTCTGCTTTATGACACAAAATATTAATTTTCCCTCTAAAT
>NW_008335971.1:1268306-1271784 GCF_000622305.1 Nannospalax galili | reverse complement strand
TTCAGTTTAGCTCACAGGATCTAGTCCAAGTAATCCAACAATGGTTGCACCACACTGGAGAGGCTGAGAATCCATAGTCTCTCAGGCCACAAGGCTGGATGTCTCAGTAGTCCCAATCTGGTGCTGAAGGTCTGAGAAATTCCAAAAGATCAGCTAGTCTTCAGTCTACAGCAGCAAAATGAACTCACCAGCGAGAGAGAAGGTAAGCAGCAAAAATCCTGGCATTCTCCTCTGCCTTGGTCTTTTATACCAACTGCCATCAGAAGGTAATGCCCATATTTAGGGTGTGTCTTGCAGCTTTAGATGATCCAATCAAGATCTCTTTTATTTCAGTTAATCCCAGATCCAATCAAGTTGACACCCAGGATTAGCCATCACACCCTCTATCTTCTACTTTTCCCCTTCTAACTTCCCTTTAGATTACTCCCCTACCCCATGGTCCCATTAAGAGTTACATGGCTTAAGTCTCCTACCCCCAAAGTCCTCCATTAAGATTTTTCTCCCTCTGATGGTCCCCTTTAGAGTTACAAGACTCAAGTCTGTTACCCACCCCATATACCCTTAAATTCTAGAATACGCATGAGAGAAAGCATTTGGTATATGCTTCTGTATTACTTTGCCTAACAAAATTTCCACCTCCACTCCTTTTCCTGAAAATAACATGATTTCTTTTTCCTTTATGACTGAACACCATTCACATAACCACTTTTTCCTTTCCATTCAGGTATCGATGAACAACTAGAATCAGATCATTTCTTACTTACTGAGAATAGTGTAACAGTAAACAAGATGCATAAGTATTACTGTGATAGGGTTTAGAACTCCTTGGGTATATGCCTAGAAGGAAAGGTCTAATTTAAATGTAGTTTTTTGGCTTTTGATAAATATCCATAATGATTTCCATAGTGGCTGTACCAGTTTATATCACCACTAACCAGGAAGGATTCCTCTCTTGCAATGTCCTTACCAGAATTCATTATTGTTCTCTTGATGGTAGCAATTCTGACTTGAGTGACATGGAATTTCAAAGTAGTTTTAACTTGCAGTTCCCTGTTGGCTAAGGATTCTGAACACTTTAATATATTATTACCTATTTGTGTATCTTCTCTTGAAAATTATTTATTCATTAGTACATTTCTTGATTGAATGTTTATTAAGTGTTTACATTTTGCAACTTTTTACATTATCTACACATACAACATTAAATGATAGATACATAACCATGTGCTTATTTACCTGAAAATGTGTATGCTAAGTAATAACATTGGACATTCATCATTCATTCATATCACCTAATATTCATGACTTTATAAGTTCCTCTACCTGAAGATGGGATGAACTTTGTGGCTAGACTCTAGTCAGTAAAGTACAATGGAATGATAATCATATTCATAAGAGAGGAACACCTTAAACTTCTCTTGAGGAAGATGCATCGTCCCAGAAAATCAAGGTCAAAGATTTTTGTTGGATCATTGTGGTCATTAAAAACACCTGTATGAACGGTTGTTGTTGGTTTTCTCTTCCTTTCCATTTTCAGAACTCTATTTCAAGTGCTGGAGAAATGGCTCAGCGGTTAAGAGCACTGGCTGCTTTTGCAGAGGACTCAGGTTCCATTCCCTGCACACATTCCTGATAATAACTACATGTAACTCCAGTTCCAAGGAGTCAGATTCCCTCTTCTGACCTCTGAGAGCATTTCAGAACACAGGTGCACTTGCATACATACATGCAATACACTCATATACATAAAATTAAAATAATAAAGAAAAAATATTTTTAAAAAGGCTATTTCTATACAGTTTTAACAACCACTGCAACATTCGGGGGCGGGTGGATTAGAAATTTCTTGCATGTTTATGTGCATAGTGTTCTCAGCTTGCTACTTGCCTCACAATTTGGTACCTTTCGCATAATGACTAAATCTAAGCTGGCACACCATCATCAGATTTATAGATTACACAAAGTTCAGAGTTGCTTGTGTTTATTCTGTAGATGTGACAAAATGTGTAAGACAAGCACTTGTCATTACAGTATTATGGAGACTGTTTCTGTGCCCTGAAAATATAGGTACTCCAGCTATCTCTCCAACTTTCCCTCTCATCCACCCTTGACAACAAATATTTTTATTGACTACATAATATTACTTTTTAGAGTGGTTTTACGTTTTAGAGTGGTTTCATTATCCACATGGTTTTCCTTTTTAGGCTATATACTCAGAATCATAAAGCAGCCAGTCTTCCCACATGGTTACTTTCACATAGGAAGATATATTTAAGTTTGATGTTTGTCTCCTTATAACCTTAGAGCTAAATTTTTCTTAGTGGGTTTATTTATCCATTCACTGACTGAAGTCCATCTCGGTTGCTTCCAAGTTATAACATAAGCATCTGTATGAAGGAGTTTGTGAAGAGACACATGGTTTCAGTTTATTTAGGAAAATGCTAATGAGTACGATTACTGGATTTTATGGTAAGTATGTGCTTAGGTTTGCAAGAAACTGCCATGTCCCAAGGTATCCTTTTTATAGCCCTATCAGTAGTTAGAAAAAAGAAATTTCCACAGCTCCACATTCACTCAGTATTTGTTGTTAATGTTGGATTTTGACCATATTAATAGGTGTGCAATGATATCTCACTTTAATTTTAATATAATTTAACTTATTTTATTGCATTTCTACTCCTCAGTTGCTGTGAATCATCTTGTTATTTGCTATTTTTAAATCTATATACCATCTTTGGTGAGCTGTCCATTTTTATTTTTGTTCCACCTTCTAATTGGATTGTTTGTTTTTATAGTGTTGCATTTGAAATGCTCTTTTTGATCTTGAGATGAGAGGCCTTTATCAGATATATTTTGCAAATATTTTCTGCCAGACTGTGGTTTTCTGTTTCCCTCTCCCAGCATGATATTTTAAAGAACAATATTTTTAATTTTCAAGTTTTCTCACCACTTTTGATCTCAATACTGCTTCTGAAAATTGATGTTCACATCCACACTATCTTGATTTTTCCCTAACAATTTTAGAAATTGAATTTTATTTTTAGTTTTTCTATCTCAAGTGAAATTTTATGAATAGATAAGGTTTATATCTAGAATTAATTTTTAAATTTATTTTATCTGTTTTTTGGCTGTGGTTGTCCACTTGCCCTGTTAACATTTGTTGAAAAGATTATTATTTTTTTCCCTCTATTTTATTTCCTTTTCTCCATTGTCCAGGATCAACTGACTCTACTTCTGTAATTCTGTTTCTGGATTCTGTGTTGCAGGTTGATTGGGATCATGTCCCTTTACCAAACCACACTGTTTTGTTTATTATAACTGCATAGTAAAGTTCTGAAGTCACACTTGGTCAACCCACTGAACTTGTATTCCTTCAATATAGAAGTGGCTACTATGGATGTTTTGTTTCTCATGTTCTTAATATTCCTTCTCTGAGTTTTCTCCTTTTTCTCACTTTCTGTTCTTGATCCAATGTTTG
>NW_008335971.1:1265657-1268274 GCF_000622305.1 Nannospalax galili | reverse complement strand
TCTCTCTCTCTCTCTCTCTCTCTCTCTCTCTCTCTCCCTCTCCCCCCCCCCTTACCAATACTCCCTATTCTATTCTGGTGCATCATCCCTCCTCAAGACTTCACTTGCCATCTGTACATGACTGGCTCTCAAATTAGTAAAGTCTGGCCACCAATCATTGAAATTTCTCAGATATTTTTCATTTTCCTTCTATTCACACTAGTTACCAATAGGAAATCTAACTGGTAACTCAAATAAATCAATATCTGGTCTTCATTATCACAAGCTTAAAAGGTCACTGATTTCCTTTATTTAAGAATAACTCCTATACTAGTTTCTTTAGTAATAATTATCTTACAAAAGTATTTTGATTTGGAGTGAATAAGTATCTGTGGGGATGTTCAGCCTCAATTAGTACATCTGCAACACAACCCCTACACCTTAGCCTTAAGTCACATCATAGAAGAGAAAGCAGAAATGTTGCAAGAGCCAGAGGACCAGCACAGCTGCTGCGAGAGCATTTTCTGGACACGACTAGGATGCCACACTCATGAAATCACACCAGTGTGATTGCTAAAACAAGACCTGAATCATGACTACACAAGTCATTGGCATGTCAATATAATGAGGGAAATTTTATAACACTTAGCTCCTACATAAAGAACAAGAAGCAGTCAATGGCTGCTGAGGGAGAATCAGTTTTCTTGACTGAAGATCTCCTTAGCCGATTATACAGTTCCAAGTGGTGAACCCTAAACACTTGGATATGTGAGCAACACCTAATGGACTCACTCACTATATATATAATATAAATTGCATATAAAATCTAATCATATATATTACATGCAGATTGCATATTATAATAACATAGGACAAGAGGTTCTGAATTCATCAGGAACTGGCAGGGAGGTGTGGAGGACAACGCAGATGTAGCTGAAGGGGAAGAATGGGGTAGAAATGCTATAAATACTCATATATGCATTTCCTCCTTTACTCAAGAACTTAAATAATAATAGATTAAATACTTAATGCTAATATACTACTGAAAAACTGTGGAATTCTATTGAATAAAGAAAATAGTGCATTTTATAGACTGACCTAACTAACTTTTTCTAATGTTTTCCCACTAGAGATGTCTGAGTTAGCTTAAATATTTTTTTTCAGAGTATGGAAAACTTTATTAAAGTAGAGAAGCAGCTTTCTATGTTACAAATGTAAAAGAAATATACTTTCAGTGTTGGAGAGCTGGCTCTGAGGTTAAGACCACTGAATGTTCTTGCAGAAGACCTAGGTTGGAATCCCAGCACTCACATGGCAGCTAACAACTGTCCATAATGCCAGCTACATGGGATCCAGCAGCCTCTTCTGTCCTTTGTGGATATTGCATGACACGGGTGCACTTACCAACATGCAGGCAATACACACATACACGTAAAAAAATAAAAAAATAAAATATTTTTAAAAGGACATATACTTTCTTTTCCATCAAAAGTTAAGATAAAACTTTATGTAGAAAATTTCAAAAAGGCTCCTTGGAAGAAAATCAAATCCCTCCAATGTCAGCACTTCTTTTATTCTTTCAATAAAATCAATTGTGTTCATTAGTATTTACAAAATTCTAAAGTATACGCAAATTAACAAACAATAAAAAACAGAATTTCAAATTCAGATTTACTAGGAAGATAACAGCCCCACATTGAATCCCACATGGAAACAGATAATTTTAGCACTTATTTTGTATTGAAAATTATTGTATCGTGAGAGAGCATTACATGAAGTATATTACATGAAGTATATAAACTCATTAATAAACATTTAAAAATTATTCTTTCCTGTTCAATTCTCAAACTTTTATAGTCTAGTCTCATAGGCACACTTGCACTAGTTTACATGTATACATGTATACGTTATACAGCTAGGATACCCATGTTAGGGAGAACATTTTTGGTTGTTTATTTGTTTGTTTGTTTGTTTGTTTTGCTTTGTTTTCCTTTCTGAGATTGGGTGACATGATTTAATATTATATATTCTAGGTCCATCGATTCATTTTCCTTCAAATTCTGTGATTTCACTTTCTTTAGTGCTGAATTATATTCCCTTTATATGCACCAGATTTTTTGCTATTGCTCTGTTGATGTATAACTAGTTCCTTTTTTTTCCTTGCTATAATGGATAGAAGGGCACTAAAAATGGTTGTGTAAATATTTCTGTGTTAAGATATTGGGATCTTTGTGTACATGTTCAAGAGAGAAATGACTGGGTGACATTGTAATTCTATTTTCATTTTTCTGAGAATTCTCCAAAGAGATTTCTATGATGGACATATTAACCACACTTTCACTAGCAGTGAGGAAGGATTCTACTTTCTCCATACGCTGTCCAACATCTATGTCAGGTTTCTCAATGATAGCCATTCTGACTGGACTGAAGATGTATTTCACAGTAGTTTTAATTCACTTTTCTCTCATGACTGTGGATGTTGAACAGTCTTTCAGTAATTGAGGGCATTTCCATTTTTTTTTCTTTTTAAAAATTATTTATTTAATAGCTATATAATTAGAAGAGGCATTTCATTACAACAGCATTGACATATTCAATAACAATTTCCAGAGCTAAGATGCTTCTCTTTCAAAAACTG
>NW_008335971.1:1265083-1265452 GCF_000622305.1 Nannospalax galili | reverse complement strand
TTAATGCAATTGACACTAAAATGCATATGCATTTCTAATCTCTGTATATCTGATTATTACTAGTCACAGTTGGTTACTTACTGAGCTTCTTGGCAACTGAGCATGGATATAAAGTCATCAGGTAGATTTTAATGGTATTGTTTTTCACATATATTAATTATTAAGGAGGAAATTTTTATGTTTTGAAGAATTTTTTTATACACCCACCTCCCAGGAAGCACCCTCCCATAGCCCCCCTTCCCCCACTAGAGCCCTTGTATTCTGATATCCCTGCTACTATCTGCTGTGTTGTCAGAACCCCAAGCCATTCCCCACTACTTGCCCTTCTGGTGAATCTAGTCAGCCTATCTAGAGGTCTTTGTTTTAGGA
>NW_008335971.1:1264398-1264761 GCF_000622305.1 Nannospalax galili | reverse complement strand
CACATGGGCTTGGGAGGAGCCCCTGGTTCCTTTCTTTTACCAGTTCCACCTTTGTTAAGATAAGTCAAAGGTCCTTCTTGGCTGGCTTCATTTGGAAGCATGGAGGAAATGATTCCTCTGTGTTGACCCTCCTCTTTGTAGACTAGACACTGGTTCAATTCCATCTGCTGGAGTCTCCTTGGCCTCCTTAATCAGGAGGACAGGTGACCAACCACCATTATAGGAAATCATGAGAGATGCTCATAGTCCCCTGGAACTAGTCGACCTATGAGGGCAAGGAGCAAAATGTGTCTTTTATGTCCCTCTGACCAAATTATTATAGATCTCAAAGTATGTCTGTTAAACAGGCAAGAAGGTTAGTTT
>NW_008335971.1:1263497-1263972 GCF_000622305.1 Nannospalax galili | reverse complement strand
AAATGGAACCACATTTTCGTTATCCACTCATCAATTTAGGGACACTTAGGTTGCTTGCATCTCTTAGCTATTGTGAAAAGAGCAGCAATAAACATGGATGTACAAGTGTTTCTGCGATAGAATGAGTTCTTTGGGTATATCCCAAGGAGTGGTTTAACTGGGTCAAATGGTAGGTTCATTTGTAGTTTTTGTTTTTTTTTTTACACTGCTTTCCATAGGTGTTGAACAAATTTGCAGCCCCACCAGAGGTGGATGAATGTTCCCCTTTCCTCACATCCTCTCCAAGATTTGGTATCATTTGTTTTCTTGATCTTAGCCAGTCTGACTGGGGTAAGGTGAAATGTTAAAGTGGTTTTAATTTGCATTTCCCTAATTATTAAAGATGATGAACACTTTTTGAGGTGTTTCTTAGCCATCTTTATTTCTTTCTTTCAGAACTCTGTTTAGATCTCTAGCCCATCTTTTAACTGGGTCA
>NW_008335971.1:1256541-1262473 GCF_000622305.1 Nannospalax galili | reverse complement strand
TCTCTTGTATCGTCTCCCCCCTCTATCATGGTTTTCCCACTTAAGGTGCCCCCACTTCCCCCCATTTCTTCCTTACTAATACCCTTGCTCCTATGATCCTACCTCTGTTGAACTGCTTCTTTCTCCTTATCCCCTAGGTTCCTCATATACCCTTCCCTCCCCCCTCCCTTAATCTAGAATGGCAGGAGGGATGGGAGGGTGAATGTGGCTTAGGGAGTCCCTGTGTGAAAGCTGTGCTATAGACTTACCCCAAGAGGCCTGAGGATGGTAGTTCAGGCTAGGAGAGTTAGCCGGTGGTACAGGCCCAGGGAAGCAGAGAGAGGTGAGGGTGCGGCCAGGACCAGAAACGGTGCTCCTGGAGCCCAAGAAATTGACTGAGTTGGTCTGGGTGAGAAGGATCAGGAAGCAGTATTGGTTCCCCAGGTGTCTGGGGCCCCAAGACTAGGAGTGGCGCAGGGCCCAAACTAGGAGTATAGAACGGGGGGAGGGGGGCACGGGGGATGTGACTTGCATTTCCATTTTTTAAAAATTGAATAACCACATGATTAGATGAAGCATTTCATTACAGCTTTAACATATTAAGTAACAATTTCCAGAGCAAGGACACATCTCTTTCAAAAGTGGCTGTAAATTTTTAGGTTCACAGTTGAACTAATACAGATATACAATATTGAACTCCGTATAAACCCTGTAAGACATAAAATTAAATGAGTTTTTAACCTTTAAAAAAGATCACCATTTCAATTTAAAATATGCTGCTTCCTACATTTTTAATGGTACTAACACTTAGATGGTTTGCACACGTGTCTTTAATCTCTGTGTATCTGATTATTACTAGTCAAAGTCGGTTGCACTCTGATTCTTGGCACCTGAGCATTGATATAAAGGCATCAGGTAGATTTCAATGGTAATGTTTATCACCTTTACTAATTAACATGAAGTAAAATTTTATGCTTCTTCCTGATTTGTCTTTTTTTAAATTTGTTGAATTTTTTGTGTGTATATCATACAGAACATCCCAAACAATCTTATTCATGTATATACGCACTTCCCAAATGGCACCCTCCCCTACGCCCCCCCCCCCCCGGAGCCCATATACTCTGTCATCCCTGTTACTGTGGTGTCGCCCCCCCAGCCATTCCCCAGTGCTTGTTCTTCTGCTGGATCTTGTCAGCCTATCTAGAGATCCTCATCTAGCAGCAATCAGTTGCCAGTATTCCTTTAGAAAATATTAGGGTCTGATGTTCATTGTCCCAATTCTATGCTGGGTTACTGTTTGGGAGTCCCTTGGGTCACCCTGGCCAACAACTCAAAGGAAGGTATCTCCTGTCGGGCATTGTTTTCTTGTTATGTAGCCTTTAGCTATACACATGGACTCTTAAAAAATTACATTAACCCCTATTAATCTTTGGTTATACTTTCCTTTTGGGTGTTTAAGACCCTACAATTGGCCCAGATAAACCAATTTATTTTTACTCTTAAGGTGTTTTGAGGATCTGTTCCTCAGGGGACACATGGGCTTAGGAGGAGCCCCTGTCTCCATTCTTTTACCAGTTCCGTCTATGTGAAGATAAGTCAAAGGTCCTGCTCAACTATGGCTGGTTTCGCTTAGAAGCATGGAGTAAATGTTTCCTCTGTTTTGACCCTCCTCTTTGTACACTGGACACTGGCTCAAGTCCATCGGTGGGGTCTCCTCAGCCTTCTTGATCAAGAGGTCAGGTGACTCACTACCATTACAGGACATTTTGAGAGATACTCATAGTCCCCTGGAACTTAGTTGACCTAGGAAGGAAAGGAGCAAAAACTGTCCTTTATGTCCCTCTGATCAAATATGTATGGGCCTCTTAGTATGGCTTTTAAACAACCAAGAAGGTTAGTTCTACCAGTTTGGTACTTTTAATTACCATGTGCCATGTAGATAAAGCTAGGGCTAAGACCAAATGCTCTCAGGTAAACCTTGCCTAGACATATATTCTTTGATCTAGTTGTATGTATAATTTTTCAGTAGGTTGTTGGACTAATATGATTCCTTCTGTTTTTTTAAAACAGAAAACCTCTCACAGGGTTTTTCCTATGTTCCCACCTCTCTTGAGCTCCTTCTTTCCCTTTGTCCCCTAGGTTCCTTGTATAACCTTCCCTTAAAAACTGTCTATTCAATTCATTAACCCGTTAGTTGACTAGTAGTTTTACTTTTCAGTGTTTAATGTCTACAGTTCTTTGTAAATCTGGCTATTAGCCCCTAGCCTGAGATAATAGATGGAAGGTTTTCTCCCATCTGTGGTCTGTCTGAGTGCTACTCTCAGAGTTTCTTTTGCTGTGCAAAATCTTTGAAGTTTCGTGTAATCCCATCTGTTGAAATTTCAAACTATTTTCTGTGTTACTGATGTTCTGTTCAGGAAATTCTTGCCTATTCCAATGTCTTGAAGAGTGTTCTATAATATTCTCATCTAGAAAAGTCATTTTCATGCTTTTTAAATTTTTTTTAAACTGTATTTTATTATTGTTATTATTTTTGTCTTTTTGAGACAGGGTCTCCCTGTAGTCCCAGCTGTCCTGGGATTCATTATGTAGGCCAGGCTGGCATCAAAACTCACAAAGATCTGCCTGCCTCTGCCTCCCAATTTCTGGGATTAAAGGCATGTACCACCACGCCTGCCTATTATTATTTTTTTATTTTATGTGAATAAGTGTATTGCCTGCATGTATGTAAGTACACCCATGTCCTGCAGTGCTCTCAGAGGTCAGAAGAGAGCACAGAATTCCCTTGGAACTGGAGTTACAAAGGATTGTTAGTTGACACATGGGTGCTGGGAATCAAGGTTTTTAAGAGTTTGTTTTCAATACAATACTTAATAATATTCGGTATTTCACTGGAGTCTTTTGATGTCTAATTTTGCTAACCTGTGTGCTTTTCCTCTGTTTTCATGAGATAGGCTAAAGTTTTCTCAATCCTAAATTAGTTTTATCAAAGAACCAACTCTGTAGCTGACGTTAGAACCTTGTATTGACCTCTGAACTGGTAGGGCTGACGGCATGGGGTGCCAGTGCTTCCAGGTGCTCTCTGAACCAACTGGAGAAGAAGATCTATTCCAGCAGCGCTGTGTGTTCCTGGGGAAGCCCAACACCTTGCAGCAAGGTGCTATTTGTACCTGATGGAGGTAGAGGCCTTGTCCACCGAAGTTCTACTCACACTGTACTGAAGGCCTGGTCTTCCAGAGTTCCTTGTACCTGCAATTGTGGCCAGTGGCTGAGAGGATGGAGGGAAGCAGTCCCATGAACGCCTTCACCCAGCGTCTGTCCAGGGTCTCCTAACCATCAGCGGCTGTAGTATTCATCATAGGGCCCACAGTTTGCCACTTTCAATGCATGCTCCAAGCATAGGCTGCTGCCCTGCATCCAGTGGAAAAGGGTTCAGTTCCTGTGGCCTCAGGTGCCAGCCTCACAAAGTGTGCCACCTTCCATGCCACTCTGTATTCTAACTAAGAACCAAGCAGGGCCTAAACTACTGCAAGAACAGCACAAAGAGCTAACCCACTTCCACTTATAACACTTTCCTTTTATTTTTTGTTACTTTACTATTCCATAAACTACACAGATATATTCCTAGTATACACCAAAACATCATTTGAGCAAATATGATTGAGTCATATATATTTTTAAAATAACAAAATAAATTAATAAGGTAATTCAGTAATATATTTTAAACTATTTCATCTAAAGAGAACAAATGCTACTGAAATAAATTAATGTGTTTGTGTGTGTCCTTGGGTGTGGGTATGACCAAGGAATGTACAGGTGTTCACAGACACCGGAAGAGGACATCAGATTTAATAGAGCTATTATAAATGGAAGTTGTGAGCCACCTGTGGTGGATGCTGGGAACTGAACTTGGGCCCTCTGGAAGAGCAGTAAGCTATCTTAGCAACTGAGCCATCTCCCCAGCCTTGACTATTGACTTGTTTTAAATCTCCTTTGTTAATGACCATTATGAGTACTTGCAAATATTCTAATAATATATTTATTTCCACTCTTCTGAAGAAAAACATGATTATGAATCACTTGAAAACCTCTTTTGAGCCTGGTGTTGCAGCCCACGCCTGTAGTCCCAGCACTTAGGAGGCAGAGGCAGGCAGATCTCTGTGAGTTCAAGGGCAGCCTGGTCTACATAGTGAGTTGTGAGTTCCAGGACAGCTGGGGCTACAGGGAGACCCTGCTTCAAATAAAAAAAAAAAAAAAAAAAAAAAAAAAAAAAAAAAAAAACTTTTTTGAAGACTCAGTTTTGGATAGTTTTCTTTATTCCTAGTGCTCAACTAGCTATTTTATTTCCTTTTAGACTGTTTCAAAATTTTAAAGCAATGTTAAACCTGTGGTGTAATAGACATTCTCCTTCAGTTGCACATAATTTTTATGTTATCAATCAGTACCAATCAGTGGCAATCTCTTGTCTCTGTAAGCTATATTTCAAAGTTGCTGCAAAAATTTCTGTGTATGTTAATTGAAAACTGTCTTTTTTTCAAATGAAAGTTTTCTGGGTTTAAATTGTACTAATTTTAAATGTCCTGCCTAGCTATGATTTCAAAGATGCTTCCTTTATTAACTCTCATGTGAATAGAGAAAGCGAAGGCATTCAGAGCATACACTGCTATCTTTTAAATTACTTCTTCATTCTTTTGCTTCTTTAAGAAATGATTCCCTGTTGTTATACAGAAAATGTGAATATCTGGGTACTGTAAGACACAGTAAAATTAAAAATAAATGATTCTATTTTACACCTGGCTTAATACAGGTTTCCCAAACAATTTTGTAGATTTCTCGCCACTGCTTTGTAATATAGCCATTTGCTGGGTTGTTTCAGGGTTCATTACACTGCCATGCGGTCAGTAGTGGCTAGCTATTTGAAGTGACTTAGCACAACACAGCTTTAGAAACATGCTGTTCAGTACACAGCCAATGCTAGAAGTATGAATGTCTTTGTTTCAAGAGATGGGAAGTTGAAATTTGCGCACGAACATGTGGCAAAAATCAAAGACAATGCCTAATTTTCTGTTATTCCTTTGTGGAAGTTTAATGCTATATGGACATTAATTTGTATGATGCTGCCAACTAAACTTGAAGTCATTGGACATACTAACTGACACAAATCATTAAATATGGTTTTAAAAACCCTATATTACCACTTAGTATAATTATCCTCCTTCTGGCACTGTAAGTTTAGACAACAGGTAGCGGTGGCAGTTTCCTTTAGATAGGTTTTACTTCAATCTCAACAAATTAAATAAGTTAGATTATTTTTCTTCACATTGTATGTCTTCTTTTGTGTTAGCATTATTGCATATTTAAGGTGATCAAATATATGTGTTATAGACATTGGGTATATATGCATGAAGTAATGCAATCTCTGAGATATATTTTTAAGTTTGTTCTTTTTAGTTTTATTAAAATCAAA
The DNA here is from genome assembly GCF_000622305.1 of Nannospalax galili. Classification (NCBI taxonomy): domain Eukaryota; kingdom Metazoa; phylum Chordata; class Mammalia; order Rodentia; family Spalacidae; genus Nannospalax; species Nannospalax galili. The sequence goes on along the minus strand of NW_008335971.1, from coordinate 1,257,027 downwards.
TTTATCTCTGTGTTTCCTATTGTAAGTGAAACATCTTGCCCTTGCTGGATGAAAGTAACTGAGAGAATCATGTTGAAAGAACAGCTTTAACCCCAGAGCTGCCTGGTGACAGCATAAGAGGAGATGGAGCCTGGTCACCCATGCTGAGGAAAACATTCAGTTACTCACTCTTGATAGATTTTACTAGTGATATGTTATCAGTCTATAAACAGCCATTTGCAGACTAATAATATGGAAGAGTGCTAATTTTCTTTCCATTTCCCATTTCACATAAATAAATTCAGTCTAAAATTACCCTTCCACAGGTTCGCAGGCAGTTTGTAATATTCCGTATGACAGTAAGTTACGGAAACTAGGCTAGAATATAATCCAGGTTTAAAATTATTTATTTAAAATGAGAATACTTTTTCTAGTACCACAGTAAGTGTATATAAAAATATATAAAGGCATGGTCATAGTTACAATATAATATGCTAAATTAGCCAA
>NW_008335971.1:1223646-1256462 GCF_000622305.1 Nannospalax galili | reverse complement strand
TAATTGGAAAAAATTTTAAAAGCAATGTTGAGACTGTTTCTACATAGTACATGTCTTGCATTAGAAAGATTTAGTTCCATCTGTCATTCCATAGTCTCTCAAATTTGTAAAGAAATAAAGCTAATATTAGTTATATATTGTCCATCGCTTGTACAAGAGACAGATTTAACTTCTGATCTTTCATAACAACATTGTGACTTAATAATTTACAATGTCAATATAATAAAGCAGCCAAGGTTAGACAAAAAATTAAGGTTAATTTCAATAAATGATAATTCAATTGGATTTGTTTAGGCAAAAAATTAAGGTTAATTTCAATAAGTGATAATTTGGTTTGATTTGAGAAAACATATTGACAAGCTTTTAAAATATTCAAATCTGATCAAATTTTGAATGTAATATATTTTATGATGTCAAAACAGGGGTTCAGGAAGAGTATTGATATAGCAGATGAATAAAGCATCAGAAATCCAAAAAACTAAGGAAGATTCACCTAGTCCTTACATTTATTAATGTGTTCAGTTTCTTATTTGATTGTTTGAAAACTGAGATTGATTATATCCAGCAGAACTAGTCACAGTATAAAATTGCTACACAAATCATTAATTTTAAGGAAAATCTAATAAAATTTGAGGAAATTTAGTATTTAAAATGTATTTTTATTGAATATTCGTGAATTTCATGCAATTTATTTTGTTAAAATTTAGGTCCCCTCTGCCATCTGCATCTCTTACTACCCTGTCCCCAATTTCATGTACACTATTGTGTTGTATATATGTATACTGTTGAGTCAAACTTCAGTCCCTAAGTGCCCTCCCATGTGGCTCCATCCACTGGAGCTTGGATAACCTAACAAGAGTCTCACCCATTCACAAGTCTTAATCCCCCCATTACATGTATGTATAACTTTGACAAACTTCTATAGTGGTTTATTTCCATATGGCTCATTCTAAAGGCCTTTAGTGTTAATTATCCTTCCCCATATTACCTCCTCTTCCCTGACCTGACAATCTCTACCCCACTTAACACTTCCTACACTTTTATTCCCCATTTGCCCTTTAAAATACTACACTCTATCTCCCTCTCCCATGTAGCCTATTTATCACCTATAGCCATTGATTAGTTTCCTGACAACTCGGGATATTCCAAATTACAGATGCATATCTGAGATTTCAAAGCTAACTATAAGAAAGAACATGCAACATTTGTCTTTCCTGGTTACCTCACTGAGGGCGATTGTTTCCAGTTCCATCCATTTACCTGAGAATTTCATAATTTCACTTTTTAATAGCTAATTACTATTATATTATGTAAATGTACAATGTTTTTAATATTCATTAATCAGTTGATGGGTATCCAGGTTGTTTCCGTTTTCTGGCTATTATGAAAGGGGCAACAATGAGCATGGATGAACAGGTGTCTTTGTTGTAGAGTCTTTTGGGTATATGCCCAGAGTGGTATGACTGGATAATATAATAAGATCCAAGAGTGGTATGACTGGATATAATTGATCTTCCTAAAGACGCTACATTTTTGAAGAATCTTCAGTTGTGGTTGTACCAATTTGAACTCCCACCAGCAGTAGATACGAGTTCTCCTTTCCCCTCATCTTCAACATTTGTTGCTATTTGTTTTTAGGATCTTGGCCATTCTGAGTTGTATAAAATAAAATACCAAAGTGATTTTAAACTGCATTTCTCTGATTGCTAGAGATGCTGAAATTTTTTAAAAATATTTTTCAGTCATTTATATTTCATATTTAGAGAATTCGCTCTTTGACACCTTGCTCCAATTTTTAATTGGATTGTTAGGTTTTTGATATTTAGGTTTTTTTTTAGCTCTTCACATATTCACTATATTAACCCCCTGTGTGATGTATAGCTGGTTAATAAAAATCCTGATTTGATTGGTCTCATCTTCACTAGAATGAGGGTGTCCTTTTCTGTACAGAAACTTTTCAGTTTCATTATGTCTCATTTGTCAATTGTTGTGCTTAATATCTGTGATATGAGTCCTGTTGACAACGTTCTTTCCTATATCTTTAAGTTTCAATGTATATTCTCTACTTTCTCCTATGTTAGATTCAGTATACCAGGTGTTAAACTGAGTTTTGTGCAGGGTGAGAGTAGGGATCTCGTTTTACTGTTCTACATGAAGCTGTCCAGTTTTACCAGCACAATTTGTTGCTGCTTTTTTCTACACTGTATTTTTGACTTCTTTGTCAGAACCAAGTGGCTGTAAATACATGAATTTAAATTTAGGTTCTCTATTTTATTTCACTGATCAGAAAGTCTGTTTTATATGCAGTACTATGCTATTTAATTATTGTTATAACTCTAGTATAGTTTGAAACGAGAGATGCTGCCAACACCTCTTTTTTGAAATTTTTATTTATTATTATTATTTTTTTATGTGTATGCATGTATTGCTTGTATGTAGGTAAGTGCACCTGTGTCATGCAATGTCTATGGAGGTCAGAAGAGGCTGTCAGATTCTCTGGGACTGGAGTTACAGACAGTTGTTAGCTGCCATGTGGGTGCTGGGATTCAAACCTAGGTCTTCCACAAAAACAACCAGTGTTCTTAACCACTGAGCCATCTCTACAGCTCCCAACAGCTCTTTTATTGTTTAGGATTACCTTGATTAACCTAGGTTTTTTTTTAATGCTTTCATAGGAAATTTGAGTTTTTTTTCAATTTCTTAAAGAATTGTTGGAATATTAATGCACTATATTTGTAGATTGCTTTCGGCAGCATGGCTATTTTCACAATATTAATCCATACATTCATGAGCGTTCCATGAGTTCTTTCCATAAACATACATGAGGGCAAGGCTTCATGGGATTGGAGATGTAAAGAGGGAAAGGGGGTGATGGGATTAATGTAACTACTATTTGTCAGTTTTACTGCCTAAAATATCTTTATCTTTGTTCACACAAAAATATTTTTATTTTTATTTTGTTGAGAAATTATGAATACATTTGACATTCACAATGTTTTTGGTTCAGATCATCATTGATTTGAACTCCTACAACAAATTTTGATAAATTGAGAAAAAAGTCTTGTTGGCACTAAAGCATTTCTGCTTTAATTGGAATGCTTCAGCATGTATGTTCTTTGACGTCTTTCAAAAAATTACTTATTTATTTTTATGGTATATGTTTTAACTGCAAGTATATAAGTGGACCACATGTGTATAATGTCTACAGAAGCCAGAAGAGGGCATCTGCTTCCCTGGAACTGGAGTTCCACATGAATCTTAGCCTCCATGTGGGTGATGGGAAACTAATCCTGGCCCTCTACTGGAGCAGTCACTGCTTTTAACTGCTAAGCCATCTCTCTTGACACGTCTTGATTTCCTAACATATTATGTTTCTATTTTTTTTTTAAATCATTGTTTAGTGAAAACTGAGTATTTTGCTTTATTCTCTTTGATGTTATAAACAAAATTTGTGTATTTTCTTAATAGTAATATATTTTAATTAATATTTATAATCTGTGAACTATTTCTGTGACAACCGCACCATTCTGCAATTAGAATAACTTATTTTCAGCAGAGCTGGCATTTGTTCTTTCTGGAAGACTGCTCTGAGGATGCCTGAACTTGAGCCCTTGGAGATTCAGGTCTGGGGACAGCCTGCTTTCTGGCTTGGAGACATTAAATTCTCACTGCATCCTCACAGGGAAGATCTGCAAAAATATTTTTCCTGAACTTTTTAAAAAGGGATTGTACCATTCATGATTTACACAATGTAATGATATAGTCACCTTCTTACTACCCTATTAACATTCTTTTTTTAATAGCAATTTCAACAAAGTAATTTGGGCAAATACATAACCATTCAGTCCATTGTAAATCCTTAAAGATACCAGAATCAGTGAATTCTTATAAAAACTACCTGGGAGATTGAATAAATTGAAGTCACAAATTAATCCTCTTACTGAGTTGTGAAATGGCATAATTTATTGAAGTGAATTTAATGTGGGCTAATCACATTAGACTACAACTGTTTTAATAATGGTGCTTATTATGTAAGACTGTTCCTTTGAACAAGGTTCCTAACCTTTCTTTTTGCATGATTTCTATTTTATAAATAGAGACCACATCCATTTAATATTCTATTTCTCAGTCTTTGGGGAAAGATTAAGAATGGTAATGTTTTTGAAAATGTTAGCATCCTTTCTTCTTTTGCCTTTGGGTAGCATTTGAAACCCTATTATAAAGCTTCCACCAAAGAATGTTCATTGAGAAGTAGAATTGCTTTTTTAAATGTTATTTGACGTTCTCATCAATTGCCACTCAATTGAAATATTTACTATGGAAATATAAATTTCAAGTAAGTTGATAAATGTTTATTTAAATAATTCCATCATTTGTGTTCTTGAGTTTGTGTTAATTTCTTTCTTTGTCTGAATCTGATGTGACACAAAAGCCTTTTATATTTCCCAAATAAAAACACTAGGAAAGAAAATGTGGAGATTGAACAGTAAAGCTCCTAAAGAGTTCATGTTCAGAATATTTAATTAAGCACTAGTCAATTGGTGTCCTTAGCAGCACATATCAACTGTTCAGAGTTTAAGTGTGTGGGTGTACTTGTGAATGAGTTCTATGGAGTAAAATTCCCATGGTATAACTTCTCATTGATTGTTCATAGATTAACAACAGGGGAATTATCTACAAGCAATGGTGGTGTTGCACTAAATTTTCCCCTTCCTGCTTTCTATTTGACCTGCCCTCACTCTCTCAGGGTCTCCTGGTCCTGAGGCAGGTTGACAAACCAGCATAACACATTTTTATCTTGGGTTTCACATGGTTTATATGACAGGGTGGGAGCAACTAACAAAAAGACGGCTTTTTATAACTCACATGTCACTGAAACCCTGCCCACCGTCTCCGTTAGCTTTGGCCCACACTCCCCAGTCTCATCCCATGGTCTGAACTCCACAGGCTTCCTGATCCCAGTTCCAGACAGATGCACCCTTGGCTCTCACCGTCTTCCAATCTCACTGCCAGCAGCTAGGCTCCACCCTACTTCCCAGGGTGCTCTGCACGTGCTGGTCTCTCACACCTTTCAGAGGAATGAGTGGCTTCCAAGCTATACTCCACCCCTTTCCTCTGGCTCTTACAAACTTTCTGCCATTTCTTCTGAGAATTTCTCTGACCCTTGGAGGGGGTGATAGATTCAGGGTGATCTCTTGGGGCTCCCCATCATTCATCTTCAAGACGTGGCCACTGATCTGTCTCAGTGGTGTTTCCCCTACTATGAAGACAAATGGAAGGAAGTAGACATACCTAAATAAGCATGAATGTAAATACAAATATCTAGAAGATATCCCAGTAGGTGTACCATATTCATTAAACAGTATACTTGCAACTGTTTCCTGGGTCAGGCCTGTAGCCTACCCAGACATAGGGGGTTGACCTGATCTACAGTACTAGATGTATATTCCACCCCTAGGAGCGGGCCTTATCCAAGTAGAATTTTTTCACTTGTATGTATGTTATTCAAGCTTTTATTGCATTAGCAGGCATTGCTTGGCATGTCCATAGTGTGCAGCACACAGGGTCCATCACTGAGTAGAATCATAGGGGATCCTTTCTTCCCCAACCATCTGCATAGTGCCTTCTGGACCTATGAAAGCCATCCATCCAGTGGCATGGATTTTTTGGCTTAGTCTCAGCTCCATCTCTTCTTCTTCCCTGGTCACATCATGTAGTGTCTTCAGCAACATGGCTGTACCAACCTCTCTAGTGTACAACCAACATTAGTGGCAATAGCCTTGGTGAATTTGAGGACCTCTAGGATGTCTCTCTGACCAACAGCTCATAGTTAGTACCATAGTTTTTCTTAACGGTTGTACAATTTTGGAAGCCTCTGTTTTTATTTTACCCAGCCATAAAACTCCCAAGAATCCTTTAGCTATAGCTGGCCTTTGTTTCTTCAGGTATCTTTCAAATGGGTTTCACTTCTGTAAAACCCTCAAAGGTTAATATTATATATTAAATCAATCATAGACATGGTCTAACGCAACATATAAAGGTTTTATCCATTCATATTCATTGCTTTCTCCATAGATATTTATTAGCTACTACAGCATGGATAAGAGGCTTCAAATTGGTTAGTTCTTTACTATTTTTAGTTATCCCTTTGGACTCATTCTGCATTCTGGGGATCTTACATGGAGTCTTTTTGTATTTTTTTTATCCTTGATATACTCATAGATGTTGGCTCCAGTTGCCTGACCCTGCACTGGGCTAAGGAGGCAGGGGTTTTCTCTTGGCCCTGCTGCATCTGTTGGTTCCCTGAGTCAGGCAGGCCTTGTGTTTCCCTCCTGACTGTAGCAATACCTGTTGTCTCTCCTTTGACCTTACCTGGCTGCTGGGGGAGACCCTGGTGTGAAAAACTGCCTCCACCCCTAGCAGTGTCTTTCTCAGGAGAGAAATGCACCTCATGCACCTTGGGGATCCCTAACCACCCCAGGGACAGTTTTTAATCCTTTTAATGCCTTTTATAAACTGTTCTTCCAGTTTTAAAGCCTTCCAGAAACTCCTTAGTACCAAATTTGGTTTTCTATCAATTTTTTCTTTGGGAATTTGGACTCTACATAAATCTTGCCACATTTGTCTTTGAGTAACCCAAATGGACCATTTCTGCTGTCTGGTCTTTTTATATCTATGTAGGGTGTTTGGTTATTCTACAGACATGTTTTACCTGCTGGTCAGTCACTTAGATCTGCTAAAGCCTCTCTCACTTTACAAGGATCCTGTCCCATTAAAGGACTTAGGAAACCATTAAAGCTCTATACCATTCTCAAGGTCCCAGTTGAATTACGCTTTCCTTTATATCTGTGGCAAACACAGTCTTATCTAGCCCAGTGGACTGGGAATCATATATTGATTTTCTCATACCCAGTTCTCTCAGTAATGACTGTCCCTCCTTCATAGTCCTCCAGCCTCTGCTAATCATGAGAATCTCCCTTGGTGATGACCATGTATCTAATTCCTTATACCAGCCATCCCATTAAGGACTAATCCCCCTGCGCTGGCCTAGGTTGAACAGCCTAGGTAGCAAGGACGGTTCGGTGGTTATATAACCCAGCTGTGATGCTTCAGAAGAACTTAGACTGACATTATTTACTCCCTTGTCCAATACCTTCAGGAGCCATGTGGCGAGGGGCTCTTTGATCACTTGTTTTTAAGCCTTTCCTAGTTTTAATAGCTCCAGTGTGGAATATTTCCTAGTTACAGTACTGTTAGCATGTTTTCTGTTTTTGTATCAAAGACTGAATCTGAGGGGCAGCTTTAGCTACCTTTATTTTTAGGTTGTTCCTTTTTTCACTGCTTGTCTGTCTTTTTTCCTGAGTCCTTGGACCCCTGGTCCCCTAACCCTACATAAGTTAAAATATTCCGTTTTTTTCTTTCTCAAGTTCTGAGGTCAAAACTGAGTCTGCAAATAACTCCCTAGCCTTTTCAGCTTCCTCTCCCTTGGGCAAATAATTTATTATGCAAAGTGGCCATGCCCTTTCTCGGTGTTCTCTGCTAGTGTCCCAGGCTCAGGCTCAGAGAATTTTTTCTAGGTTTTCTATGACCTTCAAAGAGTTCTTAGACCCATGTGAGGGTGGACTCCATTTTTTTAGCAACCGTGCTATTTCCTCATGCTTACAACACAGCTGTGGCCCTGGGAGTTCTCCCTTTCTTTCAGTAGTGTCTGGTCACCTGCATCATTCTAGTTACATATTTCATGATCCATTGTATAACGCACATGAGCATAGCTAGCCCTGTTAAGCCTATGAGGTTTGGCTCCTTTCTCCCCTGAGTTCCTGCCAGCTTCTCCTGGATGGGTCATGTTAGGAGTCTGGCACCCATCTCTGCCCTTATGGATTTGTTTTTCTTTTTTTTTTTTTTAGCGTCTGTGTTATTTCCCCACATAGCTGTGGCCCTAGGATTTTTTCCCTTTGATTGCATCACTGTCTGCATCACCTGCATCATTCTAATTATGTATTTCATGATCCATTGTGTGATCCACATCAGCACCACCACTAGCGATCTTGCTTTTCCCAAACTCCCAAGGTTTGTCTTTTCCAGTGCCATCCTACCAGACTATGCCCTAAAATTTTCCCCTTCCTGCCCTCTGTTTGAATTGTCCTCACTCTCTCAGGGTCACGTGGTCCTGACGTAGGTCGACAAACTAGCATAATGCATTTTTATCTTGGGTTTCACATGGTTTATATGACAAGGAAGGAGCAACTTACAATAAGACAGCTTTTCATAACTCAGGTGTCACTCAAGCCCACCCACAGTCTCCATTGTCTTTTGCCCACATCTCATGGGCCTGTGGTCTCACCCCACACTTGGTCCGAATGCCACTACAGCTCTGTACCTACTCACACTTGGCTCTCTCCGTCTTCCAATCTCAGCTGTTGCTTGCTCTGGAGTCCACCTTTCTTCCCTGGATACTGTGCTCCCCAGTTTCTCTCACTTTTGGGAGGGATGGGTGGCTTTTGGCTACAGATGGTAATAGTCAGATCTATAGAAGGTAAGTTCTCATTCTTGAGAACTATAGGAAATGCATTTGTTTTGCGTAGCCCAGTTCAAGGTTGTTAAAAGGGGCTAGGTGGAGTAAGACAACAAGTAACCCAAAAACATTCTGGTCCTCCCACTTAGTTTGGAGTCTGTCAATGAGAAGTAAATATCTCCAAGGCTTCAGTTCTGACATACTCAGAGCAGTCTTTCAGAATGAAGCAAAGTCAGCTCTGCTGAATGTAAGAATTTGTTCTAATTACAGAATAGGGTCATTGTCACAGAAATAGTTCACACATTCTAGATATTACTTCAAAATGATTATTGTTATTAAAATATACACTAATTTTCAAATAAAGAACTTTAACCTTTCCTCAGTTTCTTTGCTTTCAGACAGTATCTTGACATTAGTCCAGGCTTCCCTCAACTAGTGTTCCTCCTAGTTAAGCCTCTTGTTTGAAACTGAGTCATCCTTATAACCAGGCTGCCTCAAACTGGTGGTCCTTCTTCAACCTATCAAGTCCTGGAATTATAGTTACGTACAAACACTCCTTGTTTCCAGATAACATTTCATGTTATTTTTATAGATTTCAATTAATTTCTTTGCAGGAACATTCATTTGGTAATGAATATAGATTCTATGAACTCTACAGTTTTTAATATCTTAAGGCCTTTCTGCCTAAATCACTTTGAATATGCCTCTATTGCATCTTCAGCATCTACCTTTTATTACTCAGTGACTGTAGTTTCTTCTTCAAGTTGGCTTGCTTCATTCTATTGCCCAGATGCTCTTCAATCCTATAAGCTACAGCAAAAACTGATAGTTGCATCTCAGCCAGTCCGTCAAGGACAAAAATAAGCCTGTGACTGAAAAGAAGAATGAAAACAAAAGCAATGTAGATTGCACAGAAAAAGGGTGAAGGGAAAGGAGTGCGGATGAGGCGTGCTGGGATTTTATACACTAGTAATTAATATTTTTATCATGCTCATCTTCATTTCATTTGAGCTTCTAATTGGTTGTTTATCTGAGATCCACCTCCTACTACACTACCAATTTATTGTTTCATATTTATGCCAAGATACGACTCACATATTTCATAAACAAAATATTTAAATAAAACAACATAAAATAGCTCTTAAACTCCTATCTGATCATGCCAGCAGTTCCCATGTCCTATAGAAGCATGCTGATGATCACCATGCTGTCTACTTTAGAACTTGCTTATTTGTTCTCTGAATTTATTAATTTATTTACATTTGACAACAGTACATATTGATGGGTACAGTGTAACATTTCTTTTTCTGTGTGTTTGTGTATTTGTATATGTGTATACACATATGTGAGTCTACTCTACGTGTGTATAGTGTGTGTGCAAAAACCAAAGAGGTCATCATGTGTCCTGCTCTATCCCTCTCTACTTACTGTTTTGAAGCAATGTTTCTCATTGAGCCTAGAACTAGGCTGTTTGTCCAATCATCCTCTCAGTTCTTATGTGACCATATCTAGCTTGTTACTTGGGATATGGTAATTTGAACTTAGCTCCTCATGCTTGCACACAAGTACTCTGTTACAATCAGCAATCTCCCCCACCCCTACTGTGATACACCAACGCGTGTGTTTAATGTTTGATGAACAGATAAAAATAATTGGCATACTCATCATCCCAAATATTTTTTATACATGTTCATCATCCCTGTATCCTACTCTCCTTTCCAAGTTTCTAGAAATTTCTACTTCCAACCTCAAATGGATCAGCCTTTTACTCTTTTCAGTATAGATTAGATCACATTAATATTTATCTAGTTATTTCTATTTAATTTGTATGAGTGTTTTGCCTGCATGTATGTGAGTACAGCACACATGTGCAATGCCCTTGAAGTCCAAATGATGACATCAGATCTCCTGGAATTTGAGCTACAAAAGGACGTTCGCCACTGTGGTTGCTACACACCAAATCAGGGTCCTCGGCAAGAGCAGCTCATGCTCTTAACCACTGAGCATTTAAAAATTTACTGTGAGAATTTTTAATTTCTACTTGCAAGATCAATGACAACTAATTTTTTCTAACAGGAATGCTCTTTCATTCACTTTCATAGGAAATAGGAAATATAAAGCTACGTAAGATTTGATGGCATCTGATGATGCAACAACACAGAAGTTGAAATTATTGATTTAATGGCATTGGTCATCTTGATCACTCAAATTACAAATGATTTTAGTAGAGATAGAGAAATGATTATTATTTTTAAATATAAAATTATCAAATGATTTAATTTTGTTTTCTCTATTCATTTTCTTTCAGTCCTGCAATATAACTAGTGCTAGCCTTGAATTTGAAATCTAAGTACTCAATTACAGTCATGAACTACTCTATCCAGCCATAAATAATAGTTATATGTGCTCTAAAATAAGACATTTAAAAGGTAAAATAAGCCCTATCTGAAAGGGTAATTAATATGTAGAAAAAAAGCTTAAGCTTTTTATGTCATAAAATCAGAAACATTAGATAAAGCAAGATCAGGCAATTTCTCCCTTCATTTCCTAAAAAAAGAATTTCTAAACTATTCTTTTGCAAAATAATTAACTGAGATTTAACTCCAGTTTTATTGTGAAATTTGTATTTAAGTCTTGAGTGGTTCTGTAGAATATATTCAAACTTTAACTCCCTGAATCAGGACATTTGGATTCAGCTGTATTTTATAAAAAGGGATTGGCTAGGTGACCTATGAAGACCTCTGAGCTGTATAATTTTATAAGTTAGTTTCTTCCTTCTTCATGGAATTGAATCAATTTTAACTTTTAGTTCTAGTCATCAGAATAGGAAATATAAGGCTAGGGTCTTTGGAAAGGCTTACTGTTGAACAAATCCTTGACCCTTGACAAATTGCAGACACTTCTTTTCCTGTTTGGCACTTCTAAAAGCACCCTTTAGAGCTGTGGGAGTATTAATAGTTAAGATATGAAAACTGTTATATTAAATCAGAGTGTCTCTGTTAATGAAATAGCAGGTCTCACATGCACCAGTCATTTAGGATCTACTCTTTTGTCTTTCTTTTGCTAAAACATAAAATGGAACTTTAAAAACAATTGCTCAACGTGAGAAAAATGTCTATTGTCACCATGTTCAATGCCTGTGCATGATCTGAGGTACCCATAGTAAATGATGAACTGCAAGCACATGGGTGGGAAACCTGACCCACTAAAAAAGACAAGGTTTGGAAACACAGCTGTAATTTGCTCTTTATGAGTAAAATTCACTTTCAGCTCATTCTTGTTTTGAAGACAATTTAGGTTGAGAATTAGGATTAGATTTTGTACTTTTATGGCTTTGATCTTTGGAGTTTCAAATATGCAAAAAGAGTTCTGGAATGAAGAATAACTAGATTATATCCATGGTCATGATGTAGAAGGATCCATAAGAGTGAAAAATAAAATAGAGTAAAAGTTTGGAGAGGTAATGTATAACATCGCAAGTGTAATAGGGAAAATATAATTTTAGCAAAGAATTTGTGGTAGGCAAACTAACTGCAGGGCTGATGAAAGAAAATTGATTTTTAAAAGTGCAAAATCCTCAGAGGAACAAGAAAAAAGTTGTTAAATATCAATTTACATTAGATAAGCATTTTGTAATATAGTCCAAAAAGAACCTAAAGCCTAGTTCCATTATTGCAGCTAGCTTATACTTACAAAAAAGAAAAGAAATCAAACATATCTATTTAATCCTTTTTGTCAGTAATACCCAAGGTGAAGAACTCGTTCACAGCCTTTCATTGCCTTTGAGTCTTAAAACGTCACCTATATTAAATTATTATGACTTTTGATCTTAAGAGTCAAGATATTGTCCATTTGTAGGTAAGAAAAAAGGATTGTACATGCTGAAAATGCAGTGGGAACTGTCTGTACATATGAATGGTCAAAAGAAAGCTCTTCCTGCTTATATATTTAAGGCATATGTATTTAATTTTTAGCTAATTAATTTTTATTTTTGCTTGTGAATTTCAAACATGTATATTGTCTTTCCATTATTCCATCCCTCTCAGTACCCCACTAACTCCTCCTATGTCCCCCAATTTTCCATCAATTTCTTGTTCTCTTCCTTAATTCTTATTGTCACCTATACATATATCATATATACATATAAAGCACTGGGACCATTTAGTAGTAGTTGTTTGTATCTGTGTTTAGGGCTGCCCATTAGGGGCTACATAACCTCTCAAGGAGCTATTACCAGGAGAAAAGTGATTCACCCTCCTTCAGCATCCATTGACTGTCCATAGCTCTTCATCTTGAGCTGTGCACCATGACATTTCCTCCATTCACCTTGGCATGTCAACTAGTTTAAAAGTATTCAGATCTTGTTAGAGTACCATACTGTGGAAATTTTATTAGTGCAGTTTCCCCATCATCTCTGGAATACATTAATATCAGCAGGTATCTTGTTTGCCTGAATTTTACATCCTTTCCTTTCTACACCTTATTCCATGATATTTCTTGAGCGTAAGGTATAGAGATTGCACTGTAGATGTATCACTTAGGGTGAATACCTCACAGTCACTTGTTCTTTGCATTTGATCAGTTGTGGTACTTTGTAATAGATTCCTTTTGTTGCAAAAAGACATTGTTTACTGAGTAGTGAGACATATATGTCTGAAAATTTAAGAAATTACATTGGTCTAGGGAAGTGACAAAAGTAGGTTTTTCAATAGTATCTATGACCCTTCCAAGCATGTGTTTTTGGGTATGTTTACAGTACCACAAATGATTTCCCTCCAGGTGAGTAGGTCTTAGTCTAGTTAGATAGCTGTTGAATTACTACAAAGATAAAAGTACCACTACTGTATCAATAGTGATAATTTGCTGGGCTGGTAATTGTTGAAGTTCATAGATTTTACAGCTAGGTTGGATCATCGGTTGGATTTTTCCCTTGGCAGCTTGCATTTGTCACTTGTGATACTATGAGAGCTTATCTTTACTGAGGAGGCTTTCAGGTCAGGTACAGCTCAATTCCTGTAAGTCCAGTGTCCAAAGCATGTTTTGTATTTGGCAGCAGGTATTTACCTCCAAGTTCTGGAAAGCAAACAAGGGCTGTGGCAATAACCTGTATTATATTTATAGTCTCTTGTATTATCCTGACCAACAATACAGAATGAGTTTCTTGGAGTATCCTGACAAACAACTCACAGGGATGTTTCTCCTGCCTGGCACTGTGATTGTTGTTATACAGCCTTCATATGTACACATACCACACAGACATGTATGTATGTATGTATTTATGTATATAATATGTGTTGTTTCAGTAGGACATTGAACAAATACATTTTCCTATGGTTTTCTTACCATTTTAACATTATTAATCTCTGCTCTCACTCCCCTATAAAACTCTTCCCTCCTCCCTCCCCAGTTAAAAAAAATCTCTCTTTTCCCATTTCTCCCTTTTTAAAATCTATCTCCTATTATCTTACTATCTTGCTCTCTCAAACTCCTTCTTCCTCTTTAACCCCATGATTCCTTTTCATTTTCCTGGCTACTGATATTACATCAGGATACATAAACACAGCTAAGAATTTTAACTAATATCCACAACTGAGAGAGAATATATGTTGTTTGTTTTCCTGAGTCTGTATTATTTCACTTAGTATAAAAGATTCTCTTTCCATCCATTTGCCTGAAAATTTCATGTTTCTTTACTGCTGAGTAGAATTTCACTATGTAAATGTACTAGATTTTCATCATCCATTCATTAATTGAGGAACATTTAATTTTTTTCCCATTTTTAGTTATTGTGAAAACAGCAGTAACAAATATGAATACATATTATCTCTGTGGTAGGATGAGGATGAGTGGATCATATGGTAGATTCATTTTTTTGATTTTTCAGAGTTTTCCATACTGATTTCTGCAGTTTTTGCACCAGTTTTCTGCTTTTAATGGCTCCCAAAGTTTTCTTTTACTTTTTCATTTTCATTTAATTCTAGGAATGTTTTTTATTTCTTTCTAGATTTCTTCTTTGACACATTCAAATTCTGTACTGTGTTGTTTAATCCCCATGAGTTCATATAATTACTAAAGGTTTTTGGCTGTTGGGTTTAAGCTTTATTGTACTGTGATATTATAGAATACATATAATTATTTATTTATTTTTATTTGTTGATGTTTGTTTTGTTCCCCAGTATGTGCTTTATTTTAGAGAAACTTCCATGGGCTGTTGAGTACTAAGTAGAATATGTATTCCTTGCTGTTTTGGTGGAATATTCTGTAGATGTCTGTTAGGTCCTTGTGATGCTTATATCCTTAACTCACATATTTCTCTCTTTATTCTTCGTCTAGATGATCAGTTTAAAATGAGAAAATGGGGAATTAGAGTCACTTATTATTGAATTGGAGTTAATCTGTATCTTAGTTTTCTTTTTCTGAAATTGGGTTCAGCAGAGTTTGGTGCATGTATGTTCATGATTGCAATATCTTCCTGGTTGGTAGCTATCTTGATCAGAATGAAATGGCATTCTTTATCTCTTCTGATTAATTTTATTTTTCAAAAAATTTTGTCTGATAAGAGGATAGCAATGTCTGCTCTTTTTGCCATTTTCTCAAAAATATTTTTTCCATCATTTCATGCTATGATGGTGCCTGTCCTTGAAAGAAAGATGAATTTTTTGTAGACAAAAAAAGAAGAATTTTGTTTCTTTCTTTAAAAATATTTTATTATTTTTATTTTATGTGGATGCACATGTTGCCTGCATGTATGTAAGTGCACACGTGGACAGAAGATGCCATTGGAGCCCCTGGAACTGGAGTTATGGATTGTTGTTAGCTGCCATGTGGGTGCTGGGATTCCAACCTGGGTCTTCTTCAAGAATTGTCAGTGTTTTTAATTCCTCAACCATCTCTCCAGCCCCAAATTTTGTTTCTTAATACATTCATCACACCTGTGATTTGATTGGAGAATTGAGTGCATTGATGTTTAAAGTTGTTATAGAAAGCTATGTATTGGTTACTATCATTTTGTTTTGTTTGTATTCTTAGTCCTGTTTTGTGCTCCAATAATCATTGCTTCATTTGTACACTTTCTATAGCCTCTTGTCATGCCTTTCTTCATTTCATCATACTCCTTGTATTTTCTCTAGGGCTTGTTTGGTGATCATATATTCATTGAGTCCCTTTATATCACAGATGATTTTTCTTTCTCCTTGACAATGGTGGAGAGTTTGCTGAGAAAAGAAGTCTATGTTTTCGTCTGTGGTCATTTCATATTTGGAATACTCCTCTAGCCTCCTTAGAACTGACACCTTCTACCTGAAGTTTACTAGAGGATACTATGCAAGCTTCTAAGGGAGAAAACCAACCAATGGCCCAACCTAACTCTAAAGCCTAATAACCATAATGACTGGCATAGCAAACTATTGGTGCAGAAGTGGCACTGTTATTTGGCTTTTAAAGTTTGTACTGGAAAGTCAAATGTTATTCTGATGGGTTTTGCTTTAAATATGCTTTGTGGTTTTTCTCTTGCAGTTATTAGTACTCTTTTTTTGTTCTTTATATTTAGTGGTTTTTACTCTGATATGTCCTGGAGAGTTTCTGTTTTGATCCTATTTGATGTTCTTTATGGCCATATCTTTCCTTACTTTAAGGAAATTTTGTTGGGGATCTGCTTTATTCTATTGATATGAGGTTTTTTTCTTCTCCTTCCCCATGTCTATTTTTTTAACCATGGGATATTGTGTAATTTTTGATATGTAAAGCAGTAGACAACATGGAATAGAGCACTACAGAGGTTTAGAAGCAGAAAGAGCTGTTATTCAGTAAAGGCTTGACAAGATATTGGGAAGTAAGCTTAATGGAAATGGGCAAAAGATGGTGCTGTAACAGAGGTCATATGAGAAGAAGCAGTGATATCAGTACAGGGCACAATCTGTGCAGACTACTGGGCTAGAGATGGAGCCAGGGAGATAGGTGATCTGTAGTTCCCATTCTTACTTTTACCTGGCTCTTTCTGGAATTCTCATTGGTTACCATGCACTGGATCAAGTTACCATGAATTTTTTAAGTTAGTCATAAATGTCAAGCCTAAGGAATTGTGGGAAAAAAAAGGAATGGGAGATAAATCTGCGTGGGGCAGACAGAGTATATCTGCAACATGCACTGCCAATTTAGAATACTTTAGTGAAAACTACTACATTTTAAGTGAGAGTTCTTATTATTTCTTAATGTCAAAAAAGGAAAAATAATTATATATGTTTATAAAGTAACAAGAATCAGAAAAACAGGTAAATGAAAATATATAGATGAAATATGTAAATAAATATAATAAAATTTCTTTAAGAATAAGAAACACTATGAAATTATGAGATTCATTATTGTATACCTATATTTATACAGTAGCTACATGACTTTACTTCAAGTTCAGAATATAAGAAAATCAAAAAAGAATCTACTCTAAAGGAGAGAGGTAAATGGGAAAGAGACAGATAAGTCCTTTTCTTTGAAATATTATAGGCAATTAAAACTTTTAGAGACAATTTCCTTTTACATTGAAGCTGTACAAAATTTATTTTGTCCAATTAAATAAATAGGCATAATTTAAGGAATGACTTTAGAGAAGAGCAGATGAAAAGACATAGATTATGTAACCGTTTAGAGAGTTTAAATGTGGAGGCAATGCACTTACTTTGTATGGAGATTGTAATTTGCCTCATTGAATGCATTAATTGTGGCAAAGAACACTGGCTGAACTGCTCAGATTTATTCTCCTTTCTGCTGTGCAGAGCTTTTCTGGAATGGCCCACCTGCCAGCCACTCCATCTCCTTACTCCAGTAAAACCCTGACACCATTACTCATGGGGGCAAGTGGTAGGACACTGTGCCAGAGAGGACTGAAGGTAGAATCAAAGATTTCCCAGCGATTCCTTGTATTTGTTTTAACACTGCTGGATGCAGGCATTATAGAAAGGAAATTCAGAATGTTAGCCACAGTCAAGCCACTGGAGGTAAAGTAGCACATAACAGAGAAATATGAAGGAGAGCCAAATGGTTACAGATATTAGCATGTACTCATTATTAAACTAAAAAAAATTATCAATGCACTGAGATAGGGGATTGCCTGTTGTAGTAACTAACTTTAGTCCACCCAGACTTACAGTATTTATTACTAACCACAAAAAAGATAGAAGAGTAAAAAATTAGAAGATGTCAGCAACAACTGGAGAATTATCATTATCATTTATATGAACTGAATATGTAGACACGTACATAAAACATATTACTATAATATGCACACAGTAGATCTTTTTTCTGGTTAATATTTTACTCTGTGTTTGTGTATGTGTGTGTGTGTGTGTCTGTGTGTGTATGTGTGTGTGTGTGTGTCAACCCATGCATACATGCCTTAGCACAAGTGTGGAAGACAGAGGATAACTAGTAGGAGTTGACTTTCTCCTTCTACCAGATGGGTTCCAGGGACTGAACTCATGTTGTCAGGCTTGGAGGCAAGTCCCCTTACTTGCAGATCCATGATCCATCCCATTTTAGCAAATTAGTCACTTCTTTAAGCCCCACATATAATTCTAATCATTTTTCTATTCTCATGATATTTATACATATTTTGGAGTTTTGAACTTTGTAAAGTGTTCTCTCTGGGGAAAAACTGTCATACTATCAGAAGATGTTATGAAAGTTGACAAGGGAGAAAGCATTCGATAGTCCTACACTGCTGTAAAACCTAAGAATTACAATGACTTGCCAGGCATGAGATTTCTGATGGTGCAATAGTGGCACAATTATCTTGGAAGAAACCAACATCTGTTTAATTGGATATTTGGCCCACTCAATGGAAGAAATTCATGACTGTTACTCTAAAGCTAACCAACTATCCGTGACTGGAATGGTCATAGACCCTAGAGGAGAACCTACTGTCATTTTCCTAAATCAGTGTAATTTCTAACAGTGCATACTTACACCCACAGACAAAGGTATCTCTCACTTCTCATCAAAGAAACTCTATGCACCAGACTGAGTCTGCTATAGAGATCCACAACTGACCAATCTGCAGAGAAATAGTGAACACAGGATGCCCAGACCCATCTGGTATACAACAGGGTCCAGGGTCCAGGAAGATTGCAAGTTCCAAAAACCAGGGAGCCTCCTGAGAGATAGTGTCTACCTGACAACCATGAAATCTCATAATATGATTACCTAAATAAGATCTGCATAATAGAATCACCAGTAGACATTCCAAGATGGATGGTGAAATTTCACAAGGTTGCATTACTAAATGAAGATCTACAGGCTATCCTTGGCTACTAAGGGGGAAAATTAATTATCTCTAAGGACAGACTGCGATGGGTTATCCAACACCAAGTGATCAGTCCTAAACACATGTACATATGAGCAACACTAAATGGACTCAGGTTTTATACATGAATATATCCTATAAAACTATAATTACAGAAGGAATCATGAATCTGAGGGCAAGTGTAGTAGGTCCTGGAGGAGAGTTGAGTTGGAGAAAAGGAGTGGTGGAAAGGATTTAAATACAGGAATTATGTGAATACTTCAAAGAAATATAAATTTAAAAGGGAACATATATGAGTCATGGGAGGAGGTCAAAATACCAAACTTAATAAACATTAGGTGGTTTATTTTTTCTCTAATTTTTATATTTATGCATAGCATATGTGTTGGGTGTAGTCTGTGGTTAAAATTGCTTGAGATTATTTTTTCTGAATTTTTGATTTACATTTTTAAAAATTTGTATAATTTTCTTTTGATCTAAATTTCTTTTGAATTACATGCTCATTTTTTGTCTTTTTATGTATGTATATTTTATGATTAACATTGGTAAGTTCTTGCTTGTTTTCTTCATTGCCTTTGTGGTGTATGTATGGTTATGCTTTCGTGTGTATGTGTTTGCAGGCACTCATGCATATGTGTTCTTGTGCACATGTCAATGTCAGGTGTTTTCCTCAATCAACTCTCCACCTTTTTTTTTTTTTTAAGATAGGATTTTTCACTGAACCTGGAGCTCACTGAGTGGGCTAGCCTGGAGGAAAGAGAGCTCCAGGAATCAATCTGGTTTTCGTCCCAATATTGGGACTAGAGCAGTATCCCAGCATGGTCTTCATGCTTGTGTGGTATGCATGCCACAGGCTGAGCCATAGCCATAGTACTGTGTTCAGCATTTGGATTATCACATTGCTGCTAATTACTGTTCTTCAACTTTACATACTTTTTCAAGTATCTGTGTTTCCTTAAAGGATTGTGAAGATCCGAAAATGTTTTTATTTCTCAGGAAATGTTTCCTTCCTTCTGTACAGAAGCAGGATGAAGAGCCGAGTTTGAGTGAGACAATGGTGCAATGGCTGTGTCTAAGACCGAAAATGCATCTGATTTGTAGTTGGGGAATGTTCTTGGGCCCTCACAATCTTTGTGTTGAGAGTCTGAACTTTCTCTTTCCATAATCCTAAAGACTAAAATACTGAGCCTGAAAAGTCTGAGTTTTGCTCTTCAGTCTCTTACTTCCTGTTGGTTCTAAATCTGGAAGATGCCATGCAGAGAAATTTGAGTGTGTTTAAAGGTAGTCTTAATGTCTCTTATAGTCCTCAGTACTACCAAATTAAAGAATATTCAACTTGGCTTACTAGCTCTTCATCCAACTACAGGAAGAGGGAATTCAGAATTTGTCCCTTGGTATGAAGTGGCTGTAATTCCTCCATTAGCCCACCGGTGTAATTTTAAAATCCTTTTTTGTTGCTGTTGTTTTTATTTTTGTTTTTAACATTTTCAAGGGAATCTCTGCAAGGACTGGACTATTCCTGACACAGATCTAAGTTCCAACTTTGTCCTGAGTCAATTAGCATTTGAAACTGGAGAATTATTAGCAATGTGTGTTAGGAGCATGTGTTATTAAAGAAGGGTACCAATCCTGAAATTCCAATTCTCTGATATCTGGGTTAAATTAGTCACTTCTATAGTGCACAGTCATGGCACCATTTTAAGTTATTGTAAGCTTTGATACTATATGAAACTAAAATACTTTCCACTGCACTTCATGCTTTCTAAACTTAAGGAAAGCTACACAATTTTTAAAAAATTTGTTTGTTTAAAGCAAGTCTCACAAAATACCCTATATACAATATACCTCACAACATATCTTAGCCTGGACTCTGTACACTGGCCCTGAACTCACAGACATCTACCTCCTCTGCTTCCCAAATGCTGGGATTTAAAAACATGCACTACCATACCCGACTTCAACACATTCTCCTGCATCATTTTTGAAGATATTCATACTAACTGGCATCTATAACACCAATATGGGTACAATGATTTAAATGATACTGCCTCTCTCAATTCTTGCTGAAACTTAATTTTGATGCAGTAATATGAAGATATGGGGCTTCCTGGGGGTGGTTATTTCAGAAAGTCTTCTTCTTCATCTATGGGATAAGTGCTGTAGTTCTTCACGTTTCCATCCCTCTCACCTAGTGAAAACAAAGTATTCTTCCCTCTGGAGGATGCAGCCTTCCTAGGACTGGCTCATAACTGGGGAATTAAGTATGACTTCTCAACAAGTACACTTGCTAACAAAGGATGTCCCTACCAGAAGCTGAGCCTGTGAAGCAACTTGATCTAAGACATTTCAGGCTCCACAACTATGAAAATATTGTGGAGGTTTAGAACAGTTACTAAACAGAAAACAAAGAAAGGAACAAAACTCATACTATGTTTCACTACATAGACCAGGCTGGCCTTGATGTTACAGAGATCTGCCTACCTCTGTGTCCCTCCCTACATAGACCAGGCTGGCCTTGATGTTACAGAGATCTGCCTACCTCTGTGTCCCTCCCTACATAGACCAGGCTGGCCTTGATGTTACAGAGATCTGCCTACCTCTGTGTCTGTGCTAGGACTAAAGGAGTGGGACACTATATCCAGCAAGTTTCTTGAAATTTTTATTAAGGGATTAAATGTATTTTGATATTTGAAGCTAAAAAACAGTTAAATTTAAGTATTTCTACTCTAAAATGTTTTATGCCCACCCCCAAATTTCAACATAATTCAGAAAGATTTGTCCATAGGAACATACATCTATATTTATATGCCTCATGATTCAGAATAAATAAGTGATCCATATTAAGATATCAGTTAAAATTCAAATCAATACAAATAAATAATACTGTCTAATATTAAAATAGGTTTGTACTTTCATACTGTCTAGATAAAACATAAATTACTCAATATTAAAAGTACATTATTACTTTCCTAGGGTGACTTCACATTTCACAAAACTGTCTTCATTTTAGAGAGATGGCACAGCGGTTAAGAGCACAGACTGCTCTTGCAGAGGATCCAGGTTCAATTCCCAGCACCCACATGGCAGCTAAGAGCCATCTTTAACTCCAGTTCCAGGGGAATCCGAAGCCCTCTTCCAACCCCAGTGGCATTGCACAACACGGGTGCACTCACACACATGCAGGCAATACACTCATACACATAAAATACAAATAATAAATAAAAAATAAAATAAAAAATAAATTACTCAATATTAAAAATACATTATTACTTTCCTAAGTTGACTTCACATTTAACAAAACTTTCTTCATTTTAATTTTAGAAGATGTGGCAATTATAGAATATTTTATCTCTACCAAGACAATGAAATGCCATTTTTATCCAAATGTTGGTTTGTGACTGGTATAGTTAACATTTTTGCTTTTACCTCTCTGTCTTGTTCTGCATCGTTATACTTCCTAAAAATTTCACATGAGACACAAATGTATATGACTCTTATTGCTAGGAAATGTAGTAATTGGAAAACAAGAAAGGACATGGTTACCCCAGACATACCCTCATCTCTTAAAGCAGTTGATGCAGCTGATGTGTTTGCATTACTAACATCTGCTGCTTTCATCATTAAATTCCACCCACTGCTTCACGCCTGGAGCTGCAAAAACGAGCATTAGCTGAAAAAAGTCTCAAATTAAGGAAGAAAATTAAAGGTTTGAAAATATACATTACCACTTACCATCTTTCAGAGTGGGCACAAACATAGTTGACCCCCAACCCTACATAAAATACTTCCAATTCTTTAATATCAGAGTGAATTTTAAAAATCAAATATTACTGTAGGAAAGTCAGGTTTATGTTGATGGATTAAATAAAAACTAAGATGATACAAATATGAACTTCATAAATGTGAAAAAATTATTAATATATTAATTTGAAATGACATATTTCTAAACAAATTCATACCTAAATATGTACAATTTTAATTTCCAAGAAAATATACTTAAATTACATGTTAAATAAAGATGACACACTGAGATTTTTACTATATAATATTTATATAACAACATTGCAATGCACATATTATAGAAAAAATAACAAATGTAAGTGCTAAATATAGAGATTATATACCATGAATATCCTTGATTCAAGGTCCATTTCCTACTATACAGTGAATAATGAGACTATGTCATCCCACTTCATGCTACTTATTTAAGGCATACTTGTTGACTTCCTCTGTGTGGAATGTACACAGCATAGCGTAACTAAAACATTCAGAGTTAAAATAAACATAATTGTCATGAAGACAGTGATAATAGCCCCATTATTTTCTAATACAGAAAATACTATGCATGATAAGTGTCTCTGGCCATAGACACACTTGGTTTAGAGGGTTTCAAGGGAACTCTTCCATTAATAAGCCCACTTCAACCTCTGTTCATTCTTCATTTAGAGACTTCTGAGATTCTGTTGTGCAGTAAGATCATGATCTGTACTTTGAGGGTTCATCTCTGCTATCAGGTGTACTATGCTGTCTCTCCTGTTATTTTTCCCAGAAGCATCCTTTAGAGTATGATCACCATTAATGTGCTGGGTAAGTAGTTAATAGTTTCAACCCACTAAGAATTTTAAGTTCTTTCCAGAATTTTGAATTGTATTTGTCTTATGGCTCAAGCATGACCCCATCATCCTCAGAGGTTCATGTTTTCAATACTCATTCCCAAGTGGTTGGTGGTGCTGTTTTAGAAAGCTGTGGAAGTTTGGCATGTAAGGAGCAGTGGGTGTGAGATGGTAGCAAGCCTTTGAACATTACAGCCAGCCTCAGGTTCTTACTTTGCTCTCTGCTTCCAGGTTCACAGTAATATGAAGAGTCTCCACCATATGCTCCTGTTTCCTTGAGCTGAGCTCCTCTGTCACAGCCTTCCTGATTTTTGTGGATGGAAATCCTCTGGAACTTTAAAGCAAAGTAAACACTTAATGCCCAATGTTGTTTTGGTTAGCTTTTTTTCACAAATAAATAAAAAGTAATTGATACCATTTGATAAATGTATAATAAATCATAGATTTTTTTTTCCAGAATTCCTACAATCGATAAAATGTGAATATTATTTCTGTCTGAAAATTAAAATTGTTCATTTGATACAACTTCATTATTTTTACACTTATTTAAAAATATTTAATGGCACATTATTTTTACACTTACTTAAAAATATTTAAATGGCATTTTTAGTAAAAAAATGAATTATAGTTGAGGAGGAAGCATAAAAATTTACGTCATGTTAATTAGTAGAGGTGAAAAACATTACCATTGAAATTTACCCAATGACTTTATAGACATACACAAGTGCCAAGTATCCGAGTGCAACTGATTATGACTAGTAATAATCAGATACATACAGATTAGAGATGCATGTCCCAACATTTCAGTCTTTTGAGCAAAAACAATGAGTCTTTCTGTAAGAAACAGTATATTTTAAAATGAAATGGATATCTTTTAAAGATAAAAACTCATTCAACAATTTTATGTCTCACTTGGCTTATACTGAGTTCAATATTGTATAACTGTAGAACTGAGATTTATATCAACATACACAAACACATGCATATATATATATATATATATATGTATGTGCATATATATATATATATATATAAAATCTAAAACAAAAAATATTTTATTTATTATTTTCATTATGTGTATGCATGTTATTGCCTGCATGCAATTCGAACCCAGGTCTTTTGCAAGAACAGACACTGTTCTTAACCGCTGAGCCATATCTCCAACAAGGCATATGGTCTTTATAATGATGTTATTGATTAGTAAAAATTAACTTTTATCTGAATATTATAGAATTTAAATTATCTACTAATAAATGTAGAGTTCATAGAATATTAAGACACATATTCTAATTTATGAATCAAAATTGTATGTGGGATCTAAAATCAGTGGTAAGCTTAAAGCTTTCTAAAACAGATAGCACTGTTTTAATTTAAAAAGTCAGCAATATAATTACTTCTTAAGCAAAAGGACTTGGAGAGGAAAATTGAATGATACTTAAATTGAGCACAAGAGAAAATTAATTTGCATTAAAAATGTAGTGATTATGCATTTCAATGACAGCTTGAGAGATCATGATTTCCAGTCTTTTATTCTTTCAAAGTGAAACTCATTCCATGTATTAATTTTAAAGAGAACTGTAAAACGTATATAGAAAGTAATGCTAATTACAAACTCAAAAAAAAATGTTATCTTAAGACCTTTATGTAGAATTTAAATTTTAACTTGATCCTTTCAGTCTTCTCTTCAAGCTAATACAAAAATTATTCATACTAAATCGATAAGTCTCTTAAAATCTAAAATGCTGAGATTTCTTTCAAATTTTCATGATTTCGTAGTTGATTTCTCAAACATGGAATATTGGATGTTGTAGTACATTCGAAATTAAATTTTCAAGAACCACTATTTTTCCTCTAAATTGCATTGTACTAATTGCCCAGATTCTTTACTGTGGCAATCTTTTTGTA
Source organism: Nannospalax galili (assembly GCF_000622305.1). Classification (NCBI taxonomy): domain Eukaryota; kingdom Metazoa; phylum Chordata; class Mammalia; order Rodentia; family Spalacidae; genus Nannospalax; species Nannospalax galili. The sequence continues at coordinate 1,231,135 of NW_008335971.1, read as the reverse complement.
ATATGTAAAGGGAGAAACTCAGAGTACATTATTTATTAATACATAATCTTAGCATACAAATATTCAACCATCCAATAATATATTAATTTTAAGAATTTTCTTGTTGTTATTTTCTTAATAAAGATGATCATTCACATACATCTTGCTGTGGTATTGGAGACTAACTACAAATAATGTCCTTCCCTTTCAGTTATGTTAAAATAGTTCACTGGTAGGCTATGAGCTGTTAGAGTGAGGCGTGCTCCACCAAGGGAATCGAAACTGTGGAAATATGAGTGGTCATACTATATGAAAATGAAAGTTTATCTTACCCAAACAGAAAAGCAACCAAGAACCAACTGATAGTTTTCACTGGGATGATTCAGATAAGGCTTTGCCTCCACTCTTCTCAAAAAATAATTTCTTCAACTTGCTCCTCGTTCACTCTACAACCACCTCCCATGCTCCCTCCACAGAGCCCAAAACTGCTTGTTCTCTGGTACTGTCCACTTTATGCATTGTTTCTGACTCAAATAAAAACTTTAAAGATTACAATTGAGTTTCTGACTCAAAGATTTTAAGATTACATTTTATCCTTTAACAATTTTTTTTTTTCTTCTTCAAGAATTCTTCCCGAGGGGCTAGAGTGATGGCTCAGATGTTGAGAGCCCTGGTTGCTCTTGCAGAGGACCTGGGTTTGGTTTCCAACACCCACATGGCAGTTAACAACCGTTAGTAGAATTCCAGTTCCAGTGGATCCAACGCCCTCTTCTGACCGGATCTCATCTGACCTCCTCAGGCACTGCATGACACAAATACACTTATACACATGCACGCAATACACTCATACAAAAAAATAAAAATAATTAAAAACAGACGTCTGCCTAATGTGATAGATAAATGATATACATGATTATTTAAAAGACCAAAACAGCCAGGCATATTGGTGTGGGCCTTTAATCCCAGTACTCCTGAGGTAGAGGCAGGTTTTCTGTGAGATTAAGGGCACCCTGGTCTAGTAGTGAGTTCCAATCCAGTTGGAAATAGCAGGACACACTGGGGGAGGGAGGGAGGGAGAGAGAGAGAGAGAGAGGAGAGAGATCAAAATTACAACTTTATTATACTAGTGACAATCTTACGTCTGGAATATATTTTATACTTTTATACTTTACTGAAAAAAATGATAGCATTCATTTTCTATTTAGTTATCACGAGTCTATTTCTTAAATTTTTTTCATTGCTTCTGGAGAAAGAATAAAATCAATTTTTATAAAATGAAGAAGTATTAATGTGTTCTTTGTGCTGAGTTTTGTTAAATCAATTTTCTTTTAGGTATTTTAAAGAGAGTATTATTTTAAAATTCATAATTCTCATGACAAATGTTCTAGGATTATGTTATAGAATGGTAACATTTCTTTAAATTATAAAAAAATCAAAATTCAATGGTACAGCAGAGGTAATCTCTAATTCTTTTATAATATAAGAATCTTCATTTATTCTGAATTCTCTCCACGTCAAGTCAATATTTGTGTTTTCTGGGGGTATTAATTCTCTGGTTTCACTGATTTAACCTCAAGAAAAAGCCAGACATGCACGGGCCCTTGATTGATTCAGTATTCATTTTTTAAAATAATTTTTATTGATTTTTTTTTCAAATTTCATGCAATGTATTTTTATCATACTTAGATTCCCCTCTCCTATCTGCATACCTAGTATACTCCTTCTGTGGTATTTCATGTACTCTGTCACGTATATTAAATCCTACTGAATGAAATTTGTGTCCCCAAATTCCAAAAATGTGTATCCGTTCACTGGAGCCCGTTAACCTATCTAACTTCACACCCTTAAAGAAAATCAACTCTTCCTCTCCCAGGAATTATCAGCTGCCAATAATTCCTCAGCTACGATTTTTCCTCTTCTTTCTCTCTTTTCCACTTCTATGCTGAGATTTTGTCTGATGAGCTTGCATTGGTCTTGTACATACTGTTTCCACTGCTGTGAGTTCATAAGAGTAATTTTCCAGCTGTCTGAAAACCTGTTTCTATCTGGTCTTCAACAACATCTGGCTCTTAGATACTATCTAACCCTTCACCCTCAATTATTCCTGATCCTTCTATGGCAGAGTTTTGATGCAGGTGTCCTATTCAGAGATGAGCACAATGCAGTCTCATTCTTTGCACTTTGGCCAGCTATGGCTTTCTAGGTGAATTACTATCTGTTGAATGAGGAAGCTTTGCTGCTAAGAGTAGAGAGATGCATTAATATTTTGTCCACACTCTGTTCCCAAATATTCCAAGAGCCTTAGGTTTAGAGGTTGCATTGTAGATATATCATTTAAGTCTGGGCATCTCACAGACAAGTATTCTCTGCATTTGATAAGTTGTGGAGCACTGTAATTTTTTCAGCTTGTTGCAGAAAGAGGTTTCTTTGTAAGTGGTGATAGATTTATATCCTGTAAACATAAGTATACATATTTAAAATAGAGTTAAAAAATTACTTTGGTCTAATGATATGACTAAAGGAGTTTTTTTCTCCAGGGTCTATGACATCTCTAGCTATGTGTATTTGACTGCTTACAGTAATCTTTTTTTTATGTAGTTTACATTTAGTTACTTTACCAATTAAAATTATTTTTTCTAGACACACTAGAATATTTAATTTTTCTCTTTAATTTATCATTATTGTGTTTAATGTGTCAGAAGAGCATAGATGTGACACTAGCAAGAATATGGCTGCCTCAGAAGTGCATGACAGGAACTGATATAAGTAATAAGGAGTTTAGATCTGATTATTATTGGCATAAATGTAAGAACTATAAAACATTTAGAACAATGCATAGTTTGTTCATAGGGATTTAGACGTGCTCTGTTTCATCAATTCTGGGCAGTGCCAATAATGAGAAAATCATAAGAGGATGCAGTAAAGGCATTTGATAAGAAACATTTAAAAACAGGAGAAAAACTCAAAGTCTTAAGTCATAAATAAAAGAAAATGCAATCCGAGAATGTGTGCAATGTTACATAATGCCTCAGAGAGACCAGATCAGAAATAAAATGTAGCTATCTGATAGAGCAATGAATAGATTTATGGGGATCACATTTATGAGGCATTTAGTGACATGGTAAATGTAAATGCTCAAAGCAGTAAGTGAAAAACGCTGATGAGGTAGTGAGCTGAATTATAAATCTTGGTTTGGATAACCTCATTTGGATCGACTGACAAGTTAACTATAGGCAAAGAAATAGAGAAATGAGAGTATTAGGTGCAGTAGAATTTTGGAAATTTGTCCTCATTGAATCTATATTTTTATGGAGGAAGTTTGATGTCTGGTAGGGAAGAAAAAATAATATTTGTTCCTTGGAAAGGAATCTTGTAAGATGACTAGATGAAAATTTTATCTAAGTTTTCTGAGGAAAATTATAGCTTAAAGTCAATTACAAATGACAAATACCTAATGTGAATAAATAGTAAAAATAATTATACCCTAAATTCATGTCTACATGTTGATCTGACAGGTTTCTCTGATTCATTATAGATGGTAGATAGATAGATGATAGATGATAGAAAAGATAGATGATAGATGGATAGATAGATGATAGATAGATAGATGATAGATAGATAGATAGATAGATAGATAGATAGATAGATAGAGCTCACCAATACTTAGTTGAGGCTCTAAAAGAAGCCATTGTCCTAGGATATACTGAATAGTTTCCATGCAAAATTTATTGTGCTAGGATGTACGCAGATTGGATTCTAGCTCTACATTTGTTATTTATATTGGATATCCAGTAAGGTGATGTGGCAGCCTGTGGTTGGGACTAAAGAGACTAGACATTAATTCGAAGTCAGGGTAGTCACACACGTTTAAAGAATGATTATAGGAGTCTACAGGGATATCAGTGACAGTTGAACTTAGTAAGAAGACAGATTTGAAGGAGGAAGATGAATTTGTCACTTTTTATTGCCTTGAAATTAGAAGCACCTATAGGACTTAAAATGTAGGAAATATCTGGAAATTGGAGTCACAACAAATTTTGCAGCTTGGAATCATAATGACATAAGTGACTATCACAGAAGTCAGCTTGACGTGATGGAATGCTATTTTTCTTTATACTGCTAAAGCAAAGACTACTTCATACAAAAAATTGGCACTCCTTATATTATTGTGTTCTACAGATTTGGTCTTACAAGATTCTAAAGAAGAAGAGGTAGGTATCTGAAGGGACAAATTAATTATCATCATAATTATTAATTATCATTAATTATCAATTAATTATCATTGGTTATGTTTTTGTTTGTTTTGGTGGTGCTGTGTTGGGTTGAACACAGGGCATTATGTACACTAGACAAGTGCTTTGCCATTAATGAACCTTACCTATGTTTTTTGTTTTTAATTTTTGATCTCTTCTTTTTTTTCATTCTGTCCATAATATTTTTGGTGTCCAGGCACCATGCATATGTAGACCTTAATTTAGCAATATAGTATTAATTTGAGAAATGCTATAGTTTGTTACTTTAATGCTTTGATTTTGTAATTTTAAAAATTTGTTTGTGCTGCTTGTCCTGGATATCTTCCTAATTTATTTATTATTAATTAATTAATTCTCTCTCTTCTCTGTCTCTCTGTCTCTGTCTCTCTCTGTCTCTGTCTCTCTCTGTGTCTCTCTCTCTCTCTCTCTCTCTCTCTCTCTCTCTCTCAGTGTGTGTATACCTTGGCAAATTAGTGGAAGTTAGAGGACAACTTTAGAGTCAACTATCCCCTTCTCTATGAGCTTTTGTGCATATAATAGATCTTAAAATTAGACTCCCTCCTGAACATAAGGAATCAGAGGCTTTCAGCAGGCACTTTATCACTGAGCCTCCATTCTATACTTAGGCATGTTTACAAAAACATATTTATTTCTTTTTAATTTATATGAGTGTTTTGCCTACATGTATGTAGTTGTGCCATGAGTATACAATGGCAGTGGGAACCATAAGAGGGAGTCGGATCACAAGGAACTGGAATTATGGACAGATGGTTGTTAGCCACCATTTGGTGGGTTCTCTGCAAAAGCAGCTGATGCTCTGAACCTCAGTCATCTCTCAAGCCCCTTCTGAAGAGATTTTTGATTTGATGATTTTGTTAAACCTTTATTCTATGTGAATACATAGATTAACTGTCAAAATATGACCCTGGAAATCACTAATACTTTCACAATTATTTAAACACAGATCTCTTGTTTGCACATTCAGCTTTATCTATCCTGTCTTTTCTTTAAGACTAATATATATGTATTTATATCATATAAATTATGTAATATATAATTATATTATATATATAATTGCTGCCAAATTTATAAAATTTATACTGAATATTGATGTCTGTTAAGATAAATTGATTAAAAGTAGGAATGTTGGTGCATGCCTTTAATCCCAGCATTTTTTTTTTGTCTTTTTGAGACAGGATCTCCCTGTAGCCCCAGCTGTCCTGGAACTCACTATGTAGACTGGCCTTGAACTCACAGGGACCTGCCTGCCTCTGCCTCCTAAGTGCTCAGTAATCAAAGCATTTTTATAGGCAGAGACAGGTGGATTTATGTGAGAGTAAGGTGAGCCTGTTGTACATAGCAAATTCCAGGCCAGCTAGGGCTAGAGGGAGACTTTCTCAAAACAAACAAACAAATAAACAAGCAAGCAAAATATTGCAACAATGGTTAATACTATAGCTTCTATTTGAAATTTATTAATTACAACTTGGATTTAAAAATGAAAGGAGGTATTGCTGATTGCCAAAATTCGGTGTCTTTAAAATTTTCTGAGAAAGTATTTATATATTTTTGCTCTCTTACAGATATCATTTCCAGCCACAAAATATATTATTCCTCTTCCAATAGATTAAAAAGTGATAAATAGCTCTCTAATAGATATGAAATTCTTAATAATAGTGAAGAAAGTATAACCTATTTAATCAAATAGCAAATGGAGAATTTCCTCCAGGAAAACATAAATCTGACAACTTTATGAATAAAAGTATATAAAAAGATAAAATTTATAATACTGAAAATAATTGAACATATGCATGTGAATAATATTTTTCTATGCTAATTAAATTTGAAGATTCCCACGTGAACTTTACCTAGACCTCCTAACTGCAATAATGTTATGCTAAATACAGAAAGAGATTTTACAGATATAGGGGAGATAACTACAAAATCTTACCAAGCAGGAAATGGAGAAAAATGGGACTATTTTAACTGCAGAATGAATAGGGAGAGCTATACCAAGTGTGAGAGCAGAGCAAGAGATAGGTAATGCTTAGATAGTGGGAAAAAACAAAGGGAAATGTATTAGTTGATAAGCTTACTGAAAAAATTACATTATATATATGAAAGCATGTGTATAGCTGTCTATATAGTATGCACACATACATACACACACACACACACACACACACACACACACACACACACACACACACACACAAAGAAAGAAAGAATGCTCCAGACAAATGAAATCTCCCTTCTAGTCAGGATAGTCCAAAATACTAGTGCCATAGCCATTGATTGCCTTGAAAGAAGAGCTTGAAAGTTAAACCTTATTGCTGAAGACGGCATAATTCAGACACAGAACTTGGATCTGTTGAATTGGAATCCAACTCGAAGTCCTCTCCCTGAAGACTAGCTGTCATCATGAAGCTACTATGCAAGCCACCAAGGGAGAAACACAATGTTCTTATCCAGCTGTAAAATCTACAATCCATATCCATAACAATCACCATACCAGCAAACACTCTCTATTGAGTAGTGGCACTTATATTTGGGGGTAACCAAGAGCTGTCAAATTGGACTTACGGACCCCTCAGTGAGAGGTAACTCAGGCATGGTACTATAAATAGAGTCAAGCATACATGGCTGGAGAGGTCATAGACTCTAGAGAAAAATACTACTTTTGTCACTTCTACAGAAAAACATAATTTATGACTATATTCTAAATAAATATACTAATATTTACAAACAAATATGAATCTCATGACTCATCAAAGAAACTTCTTTTTGCAACAGATGAAGACTATTAGCAAAGTTTGACAGGTGATCAAACATAGAAGACAATTGTCTGTGAAGTGCCCCACTCTGAGTGAAATATCTGAAATGCAACGTTTACATCTAAGGTTCAAGGTACATCATGGGAGAGGGAGAGAAGAATAAGAGGCAGAGGGACAAGAAACCTGTATGCTAGTTAAGGTATTCTACACATGTTAGGGAATCTACACCAATGAAATCTCCATGATTTGGTCATGTTGTTGGTCATGGTCATCACATTAACATAAAAGTAACTAATACAGATGGTGACTTGTGGGGGGTGGAAAGAGTTCAGACTATCCTCATGGATGATATACAAAAAAAAAACCTGTTAATCATAAAATTGAGAAGTTGTCTATCTGATGAGTTTGTATTCATGCTCAGATGCCGAGGAGCTCAGAAGGTGGGCGACTGTGACCAGTGATAGTCATGTATATAGAGATTTG
>NW_008335971.1:1202483-1223502 GCF_000622305.1 Nannospalax galili | reverse complement strand
TTATTCACAGTATTAAAAATAAACTTTTCAATTGATGTTCTTTTATAGTAATCTAATTGCAATGGATTTTATTGATGTATCTGTGACTTGTAAATGACATGAAGACTTATATAGAAAGGTACTTTAAAAAGTAGTTGTTGGTTTATACTGAGTACAATATTGTATAACTATAATAATTCAACAGTAAACCTAAAAATTTACAGCCAAATTTGAAAGAGATGCATCCTACCTCAGGAAAACGTTATTGAATATGTCAATTGTGTTGTAATGATATGCTTCTTCTAAGTATGTTGTTATTAAATAAATCATTTAAAAAAATTGAGAAGTTATTCAGGTGGAGCTAATGCAATCATGTGAGTCATTTTAAAACAGCATTTTCTCACTATGGACAGATGGTGAAACAGAGAAATATACAGTCGGAGGATTTAGCACAAGGTCATTTCTTCCTTGAAAATAAAGGATATATTCAGTAAAAAGGTGTAGGCAGCAGGAATAATTTAAGACAGTGTTGGCAGACAGTCAACAAAGAGAAAGGGACCTCAGACCTACAACTTACTCAAAATAAACCTTTACTACCAACTTCAGTAAGCTTGAAAGATAACACTTCCCAGGACTTCTAGATAACTCATCTTGACCAGCATTTGAGTTAAGCTTATAAGCAGATACCACTTGAGCCTGCCTGAGTTTCCAATCGTGGCAACCTTAAGATAATAGAGTGGTGTACTTATAAGCCACTATGTCCATGGTAATTTGACACTAAGCAATAGAAAAATAAAATGATTTTGAAATAATTTTCCACAAAGACAACCATTTTAAGGTTTCACTAGTTTAAAGCAGGAGGATTTAATTACCTGCCTTATACAATTCCTTAGTATATCAACAGGAATGATTTTACCTCATTGCAGATTTCTATTTCCGTTAGCCTTGTATTATCCTAGAAATTTATTTTCCTTTTGAGATGTGGTCTTACTGTGTCACCCAGGCTATATTCCAACTCAAAATCCTCATGCTTTATCCACAGGGCGATGGGATTACATCATGTGATCAATGCCCAGTTTCTATTAGAAATTCTTACAGTCTTATTTCCTTCACCTAGATCCAAATAGATTTAGGGTAATTTTAAGATACAGAAACAGATCATTTATTTCTTCATTCATGAAATAAAATTTGGAGATTGAATGGGCTAGAATTCTGATCCTCTTCACTGAAAACGTGATATGTCATTTGGTGTTAAGACATCAATTTTTAAGTCCCAACAACTGCTTCTGGTTGACTATGTTCAAAAATCATTCAGTTCTCTTCGACTTTGCTGTGACTTCACCATGGCTTGAGAAAAATCCCACACACACCATTGACAAAATGCGACTTACTTTGCCAATGGTAGGAGAGAAGAAATACTGTCCAGATCTGGGAGCAAACCTTAAGAGGCACAGTAAGCTTTTACTAATCCTATTGGAGCATTAACAAGAAAATCTCAGGTGACTGTTACAAAATGTCAACTTAGCTATAATATTAGGATTCATATTTGTATTGGTTTAACAAATGAGGAATGTACTGGCTCCTTTGTCTGTTGTGATGTGTAAGTACACATCTAAATGATATCTGACACATTCAACTTCAGATGACATTTCTACATAGACAATGCATGTTTATAAGGGAAGCATTCCTGTCATATCCAGAAAACACTGTCTTGATCTAGTCCTCCCTAACTTCTGGCTACTGCAATCTTTCTTACACCTCTATTACAATGGTCCATGACTGAGACTTGTTTAGAGGGTGTGATATAGTCATCTTAATATTGTCTGATCACTCCACAGTCACTTTGTCTCTGCACTATGACCAGTTGTGAGGTTCTGTGTTAACCACCATTCACTACACAAAGAAACTCTGATAATGTTTGAGAGCTGCACTAATCTAATGTTATAGGACTATGTCCATTTAGAAAAAACATAGTTATAGGTTCTCCTTCACAGCAAATGTGTTTATCTGTAAAAGACCTACACAAGGCCAGGTGTGGTGGCGCATGCCTTTAATCCCAGCACTCTGGAGGCAGAGGCAGGCAGATCCCTGTGAGTTCAAAGCCAGCCTGGCCTACATAGTGAGTTCCAGGACAGCTAGGGCTACAGGGAGACCCTGTCTCAAAAAGACCAGAAAAAAAAAAAAAAAACCTACACAAGATCAGCCATTCAACATTCTGTCATGGAGTGGGAAGGGGTTCAAGACTCATCACCCCTATCTGTATCTATGGGCAGTGATGGCTTCTGAAAGAGAAAGTGTTCTTTAAGGGTATGATTCTTGTTAGATAGACTACACTCCAGGGGATGACCCCACACCCTGAAATACATGGACAGCATTGATTGTAGTCCATAGGCTACTGAATTTAAATAAAAAGAGAAAAGAAAGTTGAAGGAGAAGGAAATTGGTGAGAGGAATTAAGATGAAGTTTGGAGGGTGACTATGATCAAAATACATCATATTAAATTTTCAAAGAATTAAGATATTTTAATGCAGATTTACATATACAAAGACAAATACATTTACTTTTAGACATTATATCTATGTAGATTAGTATCTTCAGGTTTTACAAAGCAAAAAGGTGTTTTTAAGTCTTTAAACTCTGTAATATAGTTACATTTTTTAATAGTCGAGGCTTCTCAATAATTAGAATGACACAAAATCATTTCATCAATTTCATATATATTTAATTCAAAGAAATAAATTTCTCTATTTTGAGCATTTGATTTAAGAAAACAGAAGGTAACTTTAATGTAATGCAGCTATGTCAGGATTAGGAACAATTTCTGAAGAATATATCAAATATTAGGCTCTGCCTCATTGACTAAGTAATCAATTTCACACTGAGACTATTTAGTCAGCTTTACAGATGAGTGCAACCCAAGGGAAAGGTTTAGAAATATATCATTATGTCTATTTAAAAAATACATTTTAGAGTACAGTACTTAAGCTAAAAATTTTTACTATGCTTAATGGGAAACAAAGTGCACTGGAGGCTAGGTGGAAAGAATTGATGTTCAATACTGACTATTGAGGAAAAAAATATACAAATAAAGAAAGTTAAAACCCAAATAAATAAGTTGTACTTTTTTGGAAGTCATACATATACTTCCCTGAAACTTCTAAGCTTGTAAATAAGACTGTGTTAATCTTCTAAACATAGCAAAGAAATTAATTTACTGGAAGACAATCTATGTGGTTCTAGTTGGAAAGATTTTATGATATTTAGCATAAGGAAACATGGAATTATAGATTTTTGTTCTTTTCTGAAAAATAGCACAGTAAGTGTATGTCTACAGTCAATAAATCTTCAGAACACACAGGAATTCTATTTAGACAAATGAATTTTCCAGTGTAATTTCATTTGTTCTCTCTCTCTCTCTCTTCTCTTCTCTTTATCTCCTTTGTAGTTCTGGAAACTAGAATTTCATAAATACTCCATAAATATTCAGTATAGTGTCATGGATCTATAAACTTATCCCAACAGAGAAATTTTAGACTATTTTGAGTATTTGTGACTTTTTCAAAATATTTAAAGTTATTATCATTTAAGTGACAGAATAAAATTAACTTACAGGTGTGGCTGCAAGCATACCCTGTGCACCTCAGCTCTGCTCCAGAGCTCTCCATCCCCATCCATTCTTTTTTTATTTGCTTGTTGATTTTTAAAATAGAATTTTTGTGTTTTTCATACAATATAGTTTGATGATATTTAGATCCCCTCTTCTACCCATAATCCCCACTGTCATTCCACCCAATTTAATGTATTCTCTTACATAATTTGTAGCAAGATTAAGATTTTACTAGGTGTCCCTTTAATTCATCCCCCAAATTCCATTTTTTACCTAAGTAGTATTTGTTACTCATTGAACAATTACCTTCTAAATCAATAAATTATTTTAATGAATTATGTACATTTTAATATGATTAAGAACAAACATCAAACAATAAATTCCCAGAGATGATTTTTACAATGACATTCTTAATGTGATATGGAGTAAGTTAATTTTATTCTTTCACTTAAATAAAAATAACCTTAAATGTTGTGAAAAGTCCTGATCAATACAGTACATTGGACAAGATAGAATTTTGTGTGTATTGGAACACATCTATGCACTTATAGATTTTCCTATAGAAAATAATTTTAAATTATTAAATATTGTTTGAGAAATGTAAAAACTCTGTTTTCTGATACTATTAGGGCATTATGGGAAATAAAACAGTGTTGTTTAAGATTTAATTTATACGAAGGCATTAAAAGAATGTAAAATGATAAACTAGTAAATTAAAAGGTCGATGAGAGGTCTATTAAATATCATGGCATATCAAGGGAAGTAGACATCATTTTATCTTTGAGCAAGTTGAGTAGGTTTCCTATAAGATATATAAATTGAGTTAGGCTTTCATACAATAAAATTTGGAGTGAAGAGGAAGATGAAGAGCATTCTTGGTAATAACATAACTTGTATAATAGGGAATTCTTTTGATAGGTGAATAAATGGAGAAGAATAAAAATTTGGAATCCCTATTACAACCATAGTAAAATATTTTTTAAAAAGTAGATTTTGAACTTTGTTTTCCATGATTTGTTGTTTTGTTATTGATACTATTTCTCTCTCAGGTTAGAAATCTTCTTGTTCCTGATTAATATCACTGCAGAAAGGCCTCCTTCTGTGGACACAGTAAATTTTTATGAAAAAAAAAATGAGCACAAGCAAGTCTTTCAGACTCAATTATAATTTATAAACATTATTGTACAGATTATTTTGTTCAGAAATATCTGCTGGGATTTCTAGAGAGAAATATTTTTTAAACTGATTTACATGCCTTCCAGATGGTCTGTATTTCTTTTCTTCTAATATTATACTTACAGTTGTTTAATTCCAGATTGCTGCAAGAGAAAAAAATGCCTGATAGTGAAATTGTGTTCAAAACTACAGAAATGGCAAAGCATAAAATTGATATCATTATAGCATTGAAATTTACCATTGCAAATATTCAAATATATAAAATGAAAGAATTAGTATATTTAACCAATAATAATATAAAATCATTTTTACCCATTTCCACATATCATGTAAAGATTCAAGAAGATACCCTCTACTGACACTCATACTGAGGTACTCAGAAAAGTATCTATCTACAGTCCAACCTAGAATATCGCATGTAATCAATAATCTTTTGCAGAAGAAAGATGAGAAGTTACATGAAATGAATCTGTAAGACCTCATCCTATTTTTTTTTTTTTTTTCCGGACAGGGTCTCCCTAGTCTCAGCGTGCCTGGATGTCACTACGTGGACCCAGCTAGCCTCTGTCTCACGGAGATACTAATGCCTCTGCCTCCCATGGACTGTGGTTATTCATCCTATATTTGAAACAGGGTGTTTCTTTGTAGCCCTGTCAGGTCTGAGACAAGCTATGTCCACAGTGCTGACCATCTTAGCATGATTCTCCCACATCTGCTTCCCAAGTAGTTGGGATTAAAGTTTTGCATTTCTGTGCCCAGCCTATACTCCCATTTTCTTTGCACATATTTCTGGGACACTTCTTTTCTGGCACACAATATACTCATTTACTACTATAGGTTGAAAAAATGCTAAAATAAATGTTGCATATTACAATTAAATTATCTATGTTATGGAGAAAAGAAACAGATCTAATATCCAGAAATGTTATAGATTCTACAGCATAGGTGCAGGAAAGAACGTAAAAAATTCTTGTCTGAAAACCTGAGTGATTAATCATCAGATCAAAGAATAAACAATTATTTTTCAGGAGGAAGATAGTAATTGCTGGATATTGATAAGAATAATGATGTAATCAGAGCTAAGCTTTAGAAACAGCAATTATTTATAGCTTTGCTAGGGAGTAAACATTGTATATTTATGTGCATAAATTGAGTAAGGTATTTTGTAGGTTCTGGACAGATTAACCCTGATGCAGTACATCCCTCCAATTTCTCTATTAGATTAGTCTACATAGTAGTGTATTTATTTTGCTTTGAATGTCTCTGGTATAACATGGAATCAACAAAGCTGATTGCTGAATTTGCTTAAAAGAATTTTTCTTAGGAGAACAGAGCTTAAAAAATTATTGTCAGGACCAGCTGTGTTTGTCTCTATGGCCTCATGGTCTACATCACTGGCCTTTCTGTTCTTGTCGTAAGGCATTTGTCTCCAATTCATTAGGGATATTGGTAGAATTTGGTTTTAATTATATGACAAATTTTTACCTTTCTTGGATTTTTAGCCTGAGGTAAATATAGTGCTAATATTCAACTTCATCCCTTTTCAAATGGTCACCTCTGTCTTTCATAGAGCAACACTGCACCCAATTCCATGGATGAAACCTATTTTTAAAGGTAGTATTAATTACCATTTGGTATCTCCAAATACACTTGTTTGGAATTCATGAGGAAAAGGTTATTTTGTTCCCAATAACATTTGAACTGTTATGGAAGGTAACACTAATAATGAGGCATAATAGTAGAAGACAAATAATTGAACACGGTTTTTTTCTTTTTTGTTCTTTGAAAAATCCATATATGTCCTGTTTGTCTTAATCGCACCCACTCCGTATTTCCTATTTCAACTTCCCCCAGCCCCTACCAATAAACACTTCTCCTTCCCACCTTCATGATCTGTTGTTTCATAGCCACTCAATTAATCCTAAATCCAATTAGCACACCCATAAGTACAAGGGGTGTGGAGTCAACCACTGGGGCATGGACATCCTACAAGCTACCACACCCAAAGGAAAACTCTCACTATACCAGCAGCAGTCAACTGTCGATAGCTCCTTAACTAAGTGAGGGACCTATGAAGACTTCTGCTCTACATGCTGGAAGTTTTAACTGCCCTGATCTTGGGAAAACAACTACAGCTGCTATGAGTGCATGTGTGTAACAGCTATAACATGTCTAGAGGACAGCATCTCATACCTCTCCTCTCCATCTTTCAGCTCTTATCTTCCTACTGTGCCATTGTCCCCTGAGACACAGGAAGGAGTAGTGGATATGGATGGGCCATCCACAGCTGAGCTTTAGGTTTCTAGGTCTCAGCTGTTTGAGTCATACTAATACCAAATATTTATGAGAGTCACTAAGCATTCTGATGTACTAGAAAAATGAAGTGATTCAGAATGTGAATTAACCAAATGAGTCAGAAAAATAGTTTGCAGAAGTTTAACATTCACATGTTCAATTATACTAAAAAGTTAAAGGAAATGATAAAGTATATAACCACAAATATCAATTAATTCTTTTTTGAATTATTTACTTTATCATTTTTTAAAAAATTTTATGTGTATGAGTGTATTGCCTGCATGTATGTGAGTGCACCCTTGTCGTGCAATGCCACGGAGGTCAGAATAGGGCTTCGGATTCCCCCTGAACTGTAGTTAACTTCAGTTTGTAGCCACCATGTAGCGATGGCAATTGAACTCGGCTCCTTGCAAGAGCAGTCATTGTATGCTATCTGGTTCTAGAACATCCACAGGTCAAATTTCTTACTACTACATTTTATCCTCAGTTTTGTTCTTGAGTTTCTTCCCCTCTTCTAATTTTACATAAATGTTCTAATAAAATAATTCTGTATTAAAATTATTCAAATTAATTAAAAACACACGTTTTTTTCAAAAGTCCAATGAAACTCTACTTGAAATTGAAAATGATGGCAGTATCAGTATTTCAACCCTGAAAAATGACAAGATATGGAAGATCGACAAATCCCGGTAATACATATTCTGCTCAGTCGGGCATGGTTGGCCCAAGCCTTTAATCCCAGCACTCAGGAGGCAGAGGCAGGAAAAATCTTTGTGAGTTCAAGTAGGCCATCCTGGCCTACACAGTGAGTTCCAGACCAGCCATGGCTACAGGGAGACCCTGATAAAAAAAAAAAAAAAAAAAAAAAAAAAAAAAAAAAAAAAAAAAAAAAAAAAAAAAAAAAAAAAGGAAAAGAAAAAAAATCTGCTTACAAGGAATGCATCAAGATGTCAATCTAAATTTAAAAAATAACTTTAATATCTGAATTAGATTCCATACCTGTCTTACATTATCAATTTAATAGAATAATTGGAAAGATTAAGAATTATTGATGCATACTAGTAAAGCAATAACTTTAATATTTGATAATAGACATAATTATTACTAACGAAAGTGACAAGTTATATTCTTCATGCATAAAAGAATATCATGAACATAAAGAAAATTAAAACATGGTTAATTTGAGATAAGAAATGGTAATTTCTACAGTTCTTTTACTGTTCAGTATTATTTTGGCTATCGGGATTTTTGTTTCCATATGTAATTTTAGATTGTTTTTCAAATTACTCTGAAGAACTGTGCTTGAATTTTCATAGGTGTTCCATTGAATTGGTAGGTTGCTTTTGGTAGGATGGCCAATTTTCAATATCAATTCTACTGATCCGTGAACAGGGGAGGTCTTTCCATCTTTTAATATCTTCTTCAGTTTCTTTCTTCAATGGAAGTTTTTAATTACACAAGTCATTTACTTCCTGGTTTTGATTTATTCCAAGATATTTTATTTGGGGGGGTATCATTAATGGAATCATTTATCTCATTTCTTTCTCAGTATGATTGTTGTTGGTACTTAGAAAGGTTACTGGTTTGGGGGCGGGTATTAATTTTATATCCTGCTACTTTGCTGAATGTGTTTATCAGCTCTAGGAATTTCTGTTGGTGTCTTCAGGGTCTTCTATGTGTAGAATGAGATGAAATAAGGATGCTTTGATTTCTTCCTTTTCAATTTTAGTCCTCTATATCTCATGGATTTGTCTTGTTTTAGCTAAGACTTCAAGAACTATATTGAACAGGAATAGAGAAAGGAGACATCCTTGTCATGCTCCTGTTTTTAATGGGAATGTTTGAATTTTTCGCTATTTAGTATGATGTTGACTGTGGACTTGTTGTATATTGCCTTTATTATCTGAGATATCTCCCCTGTATACCCACATCCTCCCATGACCTTTATCATGAATGGATGTTGAATTTTGTCAGAGGTCATTTCTGAATCTCATGAGATTATCATGTAGTTTCTGTCCTTGGAGTTTCTTTATGTGGCAAGTTACATTTATTGATTTTTATTCACTGATTTTCATACATCCTGCATCTCTAGGATGAAGCATGCTTGATCATGGTGGATAATATTGGGAATTTTTACATTTACACTGAGGTTAATCAGAGTATATCCTGCAATTTCCTTTTTTTTTTTTTTTTTTTTGGTTGGGTTGTTCTCTGGTTTTGGTATCATAAAATAACTTGGAACTGTTCCTTCCTTTTCTATTTCATGGAATAATTTGAGGAATATTGGTTTCAAATCTTTTAAGATTTTGTAGAATTTTACATTGGTAACATTTGGTCCTGTCCCATTTTACATGGAAGATTATCCATTTTTGGATCTATCTCATTGCTTGTTGAGTCTGTTTAAATTATTTTTGTCATTTTTTTAGAAGAAGCATTTCATTTCAGCTTTTACATACTCATTAACAGTTTCCAGAGAAAAGATACATCTCTTTCAAAGAGTGTCTATAAAATTTTTAGGTTTGCTATTGAATTAATACAGTTATAAAACATTGAACTCAGTATAAGCCCTGTAAGATATAAAATTAAATGTTTTTAACCTTTAAAAAAGATATCCATTTCATTTTAAAATATGCTGTTTCTTACAGAAAGACTCATTGATTTTCTTCATAACACTGAGATGTTGATGTAAAATCTCTAATCTGTATGTATCTGATTAGTACTAGTTGTAATTGGTTGCACTTGGATCCTTGGCACCTGTGTATGTCTATAAAGTCATTGGGTGGATTTCAATGGTAACGTTTATGACCTCTACTAATTAACATAATGTAAATTTTTATGCTACCTTCTCAAATATAATTCACTTTTACAATTTTTTGGATTTTTTTTTGTGTGTGTATATCACACAGAACATCCCAAACCATCTTATTCAACTGTGCACCCACTTCTTATATGCCACCCTCCCACAGCCTCCCTCCCCCCACTAGAACCCTTATACCCTGATATCCCTGCTACTGTCAGCTGTGTTGTTGGTCCCCTCAGCTATTCCCCACTACTTGTCCATCTGGTGAATCTAGTCCACCTATCTAGAGGTCTTTGTTTTAGGAAGGTCAGCTGCTCCTCATCTAGCAGCAATCGGTTGTCAATATTTCTTTAGATAAACTGGGGTCTGCTGTTCACTTTCCAGTTCTATGCTGGGTTACCACATGGGAGTCCATTGGGTCACCCTGCCCAACAACTCAAAAGAAGGTATCTCCTATCTGGCATTGTTGCTTATTTTGTAGCCTTTAGCTATACATATTGACTCTTAAAAAATTATATTGGTGCCTTTAATCTTTGGTTATACTTTCTTTTTGGGTGTTTAAGTCCATACAGTTGGCCCAGATAAACCAATTTATTTTTACTCTTAAGGTTGTTTGAGGATCTGTTCCTCAGGGGACACATGGGCTTGGGAGGAGCCCCTGGTTCCTTTCTTCTACCAGTTCCACCTATGTGAAGATAAGTCCATGGCTTGCATTACTTGGAAGCCTGGAGGAAATGATTCCTCTGTGTTGACCCTCCTCTTTGTAGACTGGGCACTGGTTCAAGTCCACTTTGTGGGGTCTTCTCAGCCTCCTTGGTCAAGAGGACGGGTGACCCACCACAATTACAGGAAATATTGAGAGATGCTCATAGACCCCTGGAACTAGTCAACTTAGGAGGGCAAGGAGCAAAAACTGTCCTTTATTTCTCTCTGACCAAATTAGTATGGGTCTCAAAGTATGTCTGTTAAACATCCAAGAAGATTAGTTCCACCAGTCTGGTACTTTTAATTACTGTGTGTCATGTAGCTAAATCTTGGGCAAAGAGCAATTGTTCTCAGATAAAACTTGCCTAGACATATATTTTTTGATCTGGTTTGTATAATTTGTCAGTAGGTTGTTGGACTAATATGGTTACCTCTGAGTTTTAAAACTAGCTGTGCATTATTTATCTCTTACATCATCTAACCCCTCCATCATGGTTTCCCCAATTGAGTTGGTCCCATATTTTCCCTTTCCCCTTAATAATACTCTTAATAATTCTCCCGTGGTCCTACCTCTCTTGAGCTCCTTCTTTCCCTTTATTCCCTAAGTTCATTGTATACCCTTCCCTCTCTTCTCCCTTAAACTAATCCAATTTTTATCCATATCTCCCTTATTAAGGCCTGTTTCCTACTGTTCTTCTCTTTCAGGTTCTTTCTTTTCCTTTACCTCCTTGGTTGCTTTCTGTTTTCCTGATTCCTGTAGTTCTGTTTGGATACATACTCACTTATCAAGATTTGGTTCTTGGATCCACATATGAGGGAGAACGCATGTCGAGTTTTTTTTCTGAGTCTGTGTTATTTCACTCAGTATAACAGTTTCTAATTACATCCATTTATCTGTAAATTTCATGATTTCATCTTTCTTTACTGCTGAGTAAAACTTCATCATATAAATGAACCATATCTTCATTATCCACTTGTCAATTGTGGGACACTTAGGCTGCTTCCACCTCTTAGCTATTGTGAAAAGAGCAGCAACAAACATGGATGTATACTTATCTCTATAATAGGATGAGTTCTTTGAGTATATGCCAATGAGTGGTATAACTGGATCAAATGGTAGGTTTATTTATAGTTTCTTAAGTGTTCTCCACGCTGATTTCCATAGGGGTTGAACAAGTTTGCAGCCCCACCAGCAGTAAATGTGTGTTCCCCTTTCCCCACATCTTCTCTAGCCTTTGGAATAATTTGTTCTCTTAATGTTAGCCAGTCTGACTTGGGTAAGATGAAATCTTAAAATGGTTTTAATTTACATTTCCCTAATTACTAGTGATGTTGATCATCTTTTAAGATGCTTCTTAGCTGTCTTTAACTCTTCTTTTGAGAACTCTGTTCAGCTCCTTAGCCCATCTTTTAATTGGGTTACTTCTTGTCTTGATTCTCTGTTTTTTGAGTTCATTATATATTCTGGCTATTAAACCTCTTTAAGATGTGTCACTGGTGAAGACTTTCTCCCAGTCTGTGGGTTTTCTCTTCACTTCCCTGGTTGCCTCCTATGATGTACAGAGCTTTTTAGTTCAATGAGGTCCCATTTGTTGAATCTTGACCTTGTTTCCTGAGCAGTTGATCTTCAGCTTCAAAAATCCTTTCTTACACCTCTATATTATAGGTTTTTGCCAGTTTCAGAGTTTCAGGCTTTACATTGAAGTCTTTGATCCAGTTGGAATTAACTTTTGTGCATGGTGAAAGACTGGGGTTTAGTTTCATTCTTCTACAAGTGGTGATCCAGTTTTGCCAGCACCATTTGCTGAACATGCTGTCTTTCCGCCATTGAATGTTCTTGGCCCCTTTGTCAAATATCAGTTGGCTGAAATTGCATACACTCATATTTGGGTCATCAGTTTTATTCCGTTGATCTATGGGTCTATTTTTGTGCCAGTACCACATTATTTTTATGACTATAACTCTGTAACACAGTTTATAATCTGGTATAGTAATCCCCTTGGCATTGCTCTTAGTGTTCAGAGTTGCTTTGGCTATCTGAGATCTTTTGTGCTTCCACATGAATTTTAGCATGATTTTTTTCCAATTTTGTGAAAAATGTCATGGGGATTTTGATTGGCATTGCTCCTTCCATCTTCTGATGTCTTCCTCAATCTCTTTCTTTAAAGATATAAAATGTTCTATTTTTATAATTTTTATTTCACTTTGGTAGGCCTGACATAATTAGAAATTTATCCTTTTTTTATATTTTCTAGTTTAGATATTTATAGATTTTTAAAAGTCTGTGTTTATAGCTTTCTGAAATTCCTGAGGGTCTGTTTTAATATTTTCCTTTTCATTTTGAGTTTATTAATTTGAGTCCTCTCTCTCTTTCTTTTGGTTAATTTGGCTAAAGATTTGTCAATATTTATTTTTTCTCAATGTATATTTTTATTGAATTTTCCTCCCACGTCAGAACCCCCTCTATTTCTCTCCCATTAGATTTCATACATTCTATTCTATGTGTTAAGGCCTGTAGAATCAAGTTTGTGTATCCAGATATTCCTTGGTGTGGGTCAGTTCATCTATATGAGTCTAGTCAACCTATCTACACTCATTCCCTTAAAGAATACCAACTGTCACTCACCCAGTAATAATCAGCTGCCATTAGTTCCTTGGCTGAAGTTGAATCTCCTGTACATTTCCTCAGTTATATGCTGGGTTTTGTCTGGGTTGAGTTTGCATGGGTTTTGAGCATGCTTACATCATTTCTGTAATTTCATATGAGCAAGTTCCCTGAGACCTGGAAGACTGTTCCTTATGACCATGCACCACACTTGGCTCTTATGATCTTTCTTTCCATCTTCTGCAATGGTCCCTGAGCCAGGCTTTTGTAAAGTTTATTATTGGAGTCCTATATAGACACACACTCTGAAGTTGTTTATTCTCTACACTTTGGCCAGTTGTGGTTTTCTGTGTGCATTGCCTTCTGTTACATGAGGAAGTGTCGCTGGTAAGAATTGAGAGATGCGGGGATAGAGATATGGCTGAGCAGTTAGGAACACTGCTTGTTCTTGCAGAAAACCCGTGTTTGAATCCCAGCACCCAAATGGAAGCTAACAACTGTCTGTAAATCAGGTTCCAGGGGATCTGACAGTCTCTTCTGGCCTCCATGGTCATTGCACAACATGGGTGCACTTACCTACATGCAGGGAAATACACACATACACGTAAAATAAAAATAATAAATAAACCAAAAAAAGAACTGAGAAATGCATTCATATTCTCTCTGTCCTCTATTCCACTGTGCTTCATGAGTCTTAGGTATAAAGGTTCCACTGTAGATGTGTTAGTTAGGGCTGGGTATCATTCAGGCACTATTCTCTGTGTGTGACCAGTTGTGGAACTTTTGAAGAGTCTCCACTTGTTGAAAAAAGAAGCTTCTTTGGTGAGTGGTGAATGGTAATATAAGGATCCATATTTAGCATACATTAAAAATGACATTTGTCTGCAGATATGACAGAGGTATGGTTTTCCCGAGGATCTTTGACATCTCTAGCCATATCATTTGGCTATGTTTAGAGTGTCATACATGAATTCCCTCCCATTGAGCAGGGTTTATGTCCAATTAGATAGCTGTTGATTATCCCCAACATGAAAGTGCCATTACTGCACCTGTAGAGATAGTTTTATGTACCAGGTATTGTTGTTGTCATTAGGTTTTAAAAGTTGTGTTGGACCACTGATTGACTTTTTTCTCTTAGCAGGTGCATAGTGTCCTCCAAAACTTTGAAAGCTACTCTTCAGGGAGAAGGCTTCCATGTCAGTTTCAGCTCCATTGCTTCAAGTCCTGTCTTGAAATTATGTCCTATTTTTCTGCAATAGGTATTATCTTCAAGTTTTGGGAGGTCATCACGTGCTGTGGAAATAGGCTGTGTTATTTTGGGAATCTCTTGGGCTATCCTGACCTGGAAAGAAGGTTTCCTTTGTCTGGCATGTTTTTGTTGTTGTAATTGCTGTTGATATATATGACATCTATACGTTTCAGTAGGCTTGATAAAATATATTTCTAGATACTGAAATTAATTTCTTCAAATGCATAGATCATATCTCTGTATCGAGTCTGCTTCTTCAGTTAAATCTCTTTGGGTCCATTGTACATGCTACAAGTATCTCATCACTGTCACCAACAAAAGACAAGTGAAAATGATGATTGTGCTGAGGAGACAAATCAGTCTTTGGATCTGCTCAGTTAAGTGCACACTTGCTGCCTACATGCTTGAAAATCTTGTGAGGAATAACAATATAAAACACAAGAGTAAAAAGTAGCTATTATTATTTGCTGTTGTTTGAGAAAATGTTAATATAGAAATACTCTTACCACTTTATTTTTTATCCTTAATGAATTTCAAACACCTCAGTATTACACAATGGATAATTCTAAATTTGCTTATCTTTCTGAGAAGAAAAAAATTGGAAATGGTATGACACAAATAAAAGTTCCATTGGACATAATACTTTACTGCCTAGCTCCCACATTGAAAGAGCTTGCCAGCCTTCCTTTTCCAACTGTGTAATATCACTCTAAGAATATTAGTTATCCAGTAGGTTGATTTCCTGTCTCAGAAGCTCTCCATATTGCATAAAACAGAGATGCACTTTATTCCAGGTCGATTGCTCTGTTATGTGCCATTTCTCTGAAAAATTAAATATAGTTTTTTCTATCTTTCTTTCCCTGAGAGGCAAGTGTGTCATGCTCCTTACTCAGCACGTAAACTGCTCTTTAAAATGAATTGGATTTATTTGTGTGAAAAATCATGATTCTCTAATTAAAAAACATAACTGAAATTTTATTTTAAAAGGGAAGAAAAGGTTGCTTTTATATTCCTTGAAGGAAATAACTAAAATCTGATGTAACAGAGATCCTCTGATTTTACTTTTTACACATTAGTAGAGGATATATACATATAACAGTAATTTAAAAAGCCGTTTGCATATTACTTATGTGTTTTCACATGTAGTGTAAGCACACAATTTAATGTTATAATCCTTTAAATGTTTACTGTATCGTTGTTGACAATATTCCTGGTTGATCTTAATTATTTTTAATTAAAAAAAAATTTCTGTGAAGCTAGAGATAAGGCTCAGTGACTGAGATCACTAGTTATTCTGGCAGAGGTCCCAGGTTGGGTGCCTAGCATCCATATGATGGCTCAAACTGTCTGTAACTCCAGCTCGAGGGGATCTGACACCCACTTCTGGACTCACTTCTGGACTCCCCACAAACAGCAGGCACTCACGTGGTTCATATATGTACAGGTGGGCAACCACTCACATGCATTAATTAAAATTTTATTATTTGAGAACTTAAGGGATGGCAAGATTCTTCAGTGGCTGAAAGCGTCTTCTAGCCATGACTGAGAATCTGGTTTTATCCCTGCTATCCCCATGAGGAAAGTAAAAACCTGACTTCTAAAAATTTTCCTCTGACTTCCACATGCGGGCCACTCCTTTTTTCACATATGAAATAAATAAGTAAATGAATAAATACATAAATAGAGTTAAGACATATTTAAATAATGCAAAACATTTAATTTCTTAATGCAGCATTATTCTTATTCTGTAAATAAGAACAAATGAAAGCTTTAACCTAATGCATATTAATTTTAAATCATCTATGATTATAAAATTCTGAGGCTTAAAATTCAAATCTTATCTTCATACTTTTATAAATGTGAACCCATGTACTAGTTTCTTAATCTGTAACTGGAAAATATATATATTTAAATTGACATGGGGCCAGGAGCACTGTAAATTATAAAAACAGAAATTATTTTAACTGATTTACTTTACTTCAATTTTTTTGTTATTTGTTATTTTGAGACAGTGCTTCCTATAGTCCAAATGTGCAATGTAACTGAATATTTCTTTGAACTCCTGATATTCCTGCCTCAACCATGTTCTGAGATGGACAAGCATAATATTCAGCAAAATATCATTTTAGTGTATGTATTGTATTAATATCGAGGAACATGTTCTTGAAAGCCTGGTCTTTCTTTTACTTTTAGATTTTATTTTTTATTTTATGTATATGAGCGTTTTGTCTGTGTGTATGTAAGTGCATTGTGTTCATGTGATACCCATAAAGGCCAGAGGGATCATCAGAACCATGTGGATGCTGGGAACTAAACCCAGGACCTCTGCAAGAGCAGTCAGTGCCCCTAACCACTGAGCAATCTCTATAGTCTCAAAAGCCTATTCTTTTCATTATTATTTTGCCATTTTCAATATTTGGTAGGTTCAAGTGATAATTTCAACTTCAGCTAATTATGAGTCAAAAACTGTAACAACTAAGAATCTATATACTTAGAGTTTTTTTGGTAGTTGTAATATATCTCACAGACCATCTCATCCAGCACCTTCATCTCTTAGGCAAAGACAAATTGCTTAAAGTACCCAACTAGATGTTAGCAGGCTAGCAATTTGAGCTAAGTTATGTTGACTTTTCCTACCTATCTGGAATGTCAAATCACTCCCTGGCATATACTCTGCAAAGACTTTCACTGGTTTCCTTTTAAATAAATATTCATATTCTACTCATTAATCAGAATATGCTTAAGTGTTTCACCCTTTTCCTATCTTGTTTCTCCAAATACAAACAACTTGATACACTTACCTACCTAAATGACTATAAATTTTTGTACGGCTGATGGGAAATTGCATCTGTCAAGTCTGTCAGTATAGTAATTTGAAAACTAATTTACATGACACATTGTTATGTATCAATTGCCATAGTATGAATTATGAAAATATATGTGGCTGATAACAACTTTTATATCTTAGTTTCAGTGGGTCAGAAAGCTAGTAGGGGATCTAGGTCACTCACAGGCTAGCTTTGAGGTACCAGCTAAACAAGCAATTGTCATAAAATTATTCATGTCAAAATATTTTTATTTTTAAAATGTGGTCAAGGGATATTGCTCCAATTACTACATATTATTTTATTGATATATTAGAATGGTGAGTTTCTTTCCATTCATGGTAATACTGTATTTTAAATTGATGAGGAAAATGAAATATGGAAATAAAACCAGCATTGATAAGCACATACAGTTTTCATAATATTGTTAACCATAAAGCCAAGAATCTCTGTGTGTAGCTCATATTTTCGTTGCTTACCATGTATTTGAAACTATTCATTTCTAACTACAAAACTCACATTTTCACTTTTCAAATATTTTTTGTGTGAAACATTTAAAATCCTATCCCATGATCTGAGGATAATTCTTTCAATCTCTGAAACACAAATCAAGATTCTAGTACACATAAAAGGTTATTAAAAATTTCAGCCTTGTACTTTTTAATTAAACTAGGCCTCGCTAAACTAAATGGATTCTCTTTTATGTTATAGACCAAATGGATTTTGCTTCTACTTCCAGACAGTAGACTCATTAGTAAAATATTGGAAATGCAGTTCACACAAATGAGAATCTAAGAGAAGGACCCTGAATTTATTAATGTAGAACCCAATAATCTAAGCAATTATAATGTTTGACAAGTAAAATCTGAAAAGATATGCAATTAAAAGTTTTTCATTATCCTATCAAATCTGTACAACCAGAAAGCATAGTCAAATATAATATAGATATATTGCTTGAGTACTTATCTTTTTTTAAAGACAGGGTCTCCCTGTAGCCCCAGGTAGCCTGGAACTTGATATACACACTGAGGGTCTTCTCAAAGAGATCTGTCTGCCTCTAACTCTTGAGGACTGAGACTAAATGTTTGTACTATCCAGCTAGCATACTTAACCTGTAAAATAAAAACACATACTTGCTTTTTCATATTTTGAGAGAACTCTCTTAAATTTACATTTTTGCTGGCAAGTACTTGTAATCTCAACTTGTATAAGGACTACAAAAACATGAGATTCTTATTTTACAATTTTAATATTGAATGCATTATTGAGATTAAAATTATGAATAATCATTATTTATTTAATGTTGTAGTCTAAAGTATTTTTAAGAAAACCACCAGAACTCAATATTTAATATGCTTCTGTTTATTCTTTATATTTTGCATGTTAAAAATAACATATAGCATGAATATAGGTATAAATATGTATGTATTCAGGTGAAATAAAGTCATGCAAATAGCTCAGTGTCTTGGAGCTATCCTATGCAAACTCACAACTCATTAGGATGTAGTAGGTGAGAGAACATATTTTCATATTATATGCTGTAATCACATAGGATGTTCTTTCTCTCTGTGAGTTAACAACAGAAACCAAAGTAAGCATGAAGGAATATATTTTCAATATCACACAAATCGAAAGAAGATAAACATATTGGCATTTTGCTGCTTAAGCTTTCTATATATACTTTCCAAGATATGTAGGTACCTACATGTATTTCAGAGTAATCTTACGGCTCAATAAACTGAGTCATTATTATTTCCTATTCTTAATACAGATATATTGGTGGAAATGTACTTAATAACTGATTTTCTATAAAAGGCAGACACACAACATGTACATAGGTGCACCAGACCAATATTTTTCTTTCTTCAAATTGTTTTGAATAATTGTTCCTCCCAGGGATGGTTGGTTACTGAGCTTTTTGTGTTGAAAGTGAGGAAGTTTTGGTGAACAATGAAGTTGCATTTATACTTCAGTAATTAGAAAATAAGAAAGGAAGAGAAAATTTGTTTTTGTAAGTCGTAGTATAATATTAAAATTTTCTATCAGGAAAAGTGTCAAATATATTAAATTTATATTTATATTTAAAAATTACTACTAATAAAGCAGTATAAAACTAATATCTAAATTTCACTGAGGAAATGTTGGACACTATCCTAAAATTTAGGCCACCATAATTAGCAACTTTCAAAGAATTATTTCAAATATTTAATTGAAATAATGTATTTCAATTAAATACATTAATTGAAATGTATTATTATATTCAAAATATATTGACAGTATAAATATATGCCATATAAATAAATATGTAAACAGACATTATGTATATGTTTATGAAAAGTAGTGTGAGTGCAATATACATTTATGAAAAGTTGATGTGAAACTAGACTGGAAATTCCAGGATTTAAGAGTTATTTAGGAGCTATTTTTAATTTATTCTGAATTATGCTAATATTCAATATCCTCCAAAAAAGAAGAGCATGACGTTAAATTTCAACTTCATACAATATTCTAGAAATGTCTATGTCTAAAATACTTACTAAACAATATTATAAACAATATTAATGCACATTTACCATAATAGAATAATTATATTTAGTAATGTGATCATAGTCAGAAATTTTACTGTGGGGATTTGTTATGTTTTTCCTCATCCCTAGCCTGTCTGAAGTCCCCATTCATTGTTACCACTAAATACACAGTCATTATACATCAGTTATAAAAAATAATTATAAAAATTGAAGAGGAATAAAGAATTTTTTCATTTGTTTAAACAGTCACTCTGTATTTTTAAATTTCTCTTTAGATTTCATTATTTGTATGCTGGTGTTTTACAATGACTAATACATATTCTGAAAACTATCAGTTTGCAATATATATTTCAGCCGTTGTTTGATCTTTCCTTCCTCTAGTATAGTTCATCTTTTTTCAAATTACAAGTTACAACTCAGATGATACATTTGATTATTTTGTATAAAGTATTCATCATTGCCTCTTAGTCTAGATTCTGTATCTTCCTCTTAGAATTACTTCTAGAACTCAGATTTTACAAGGGCTAATGGAAAGATCATCACTCTACCACTTATTTAGTCTTCTGCTTCTCACTGCAGTAAGATAATGAAGGACTGTGTGAAGTTATTAATTCTGCTTTTTTTTGAATACTCACATTAGAAGTTCAAAACTGACAAAATCATGTCAAGTTCTTGCCTCAGCAAGTTTTTCTATTTTAAATTTAATTTCACATTATTTTATTATTTAATTGAGTATGTGTTTATACCTGATAGTCTTTATGGAATCATACTTGTTCAAAGCCTACAGAGGCCATAAGAGGGTATATGGAGTTACAGGAGGTTGTGAGCAGCCAAATGTGGGTGGTGGGTACCTAACGTGAGTCCTCTGCAAGACCAGCTAGTTCTCTCGACAGTTTTTCCATCAAAACAACCATAAGATTTTCATTTCTTTAAGTCTAATTAATAATCTTCCTAGCTCTTAACTCTAGTGCTTTTGACATGATGGGGGGACTGAAAGCCCAATAAACACGTATTTTTTTAGTTTCTCATTTTTAAACTGTAATTTTGAAAAGCCTTTGGAAACCAAACCAGAGGTAACTGTGTCTCTGTTCAACACTTACTAGATTCTTAGTTCCTCACATCCACCTTCCCTTTATTGCTCATTTGTGTACTGAATAATATTTTGTGTATTTTCTGTTTTATTATTAATTTTAGAAAAATGTCCAATTTATTGAAGTTATTTGGGTTCCACCATAGATATTTTGTTTTT
>NW_008335971.1:1186200-1202425 GCF_000622305.1 Nannospalax galili | reverse complement strand
TATTTTAAATTAAAGTGCCATTTAAATATCAGTAGATTAAACATAGTGGTATACATCATTATCACTTTATTGGACTTTCCTACATGAACTAGTATTAATCAAATGTATTTTGTAATTTTAGAAAGTGATGAGAAATTTATTTATTTAAAAATTTTGGATTTATTTATTTTTATGTGTGCTTCGCCTGAATGCATGTAAATGTGCATAAAGTGCCTATGGAGGTCAGAAGATGGTGTCAGGACCCTTGGAGCTGGAATTACAGATGGCAATTTGTTCCCACATAGGAGATGCTGGGAATAAAACCCAGGTCTTTTTCCAGAGCACCCAGTACTCTACTGACCATTTCTTCAGTTCAATAAATCTATTTTAAGAGTAACATTCCAAAATTTGAACATTTTTTTTCAAGAAAAAGATAATTTGTGATTCTGAAAACATAATTATAAGCTTTATCTGTAATCACATAATTTGACCAAAGTTTCTAACATAGTCTGCAGTCAAATTTAAATTTTAAAACATTTAATAACAGAAGATTCATTATTCACTAAAATTGTTCAAAGTTTGACCCTCATAATAAATGTTTAAGTACTTATGTATATAAAAATGAAACACCAAAATAATAAATATAAGATTACTTTGTATCTAATAGTTGGAAAACTTACATGCCAAGGTCAGTAAAAGAATTTCAGAAAGATTCATAAAAAAATTAAGAGGAGTGACACTAGTCCACAGCATCGCCTTAAATATTCACAGGTTTTTATACTAAGGATTGTATGTTTAAGTATAGTAATAAAAATGAACATTACCTCATTTCTTGGCTGAATCCATAAATGTTAAATAAGGAGAATATGACTTTAGCTAATCAAGTAGAATTATGATTTGTCTGTGCCTACCTAAACATAGTTTTCTTTTCTGAACTTCTTTAAGACAGCTATATAGAATAAACCAGAGTGTGAGGTGTTCACAGTAATTGAAAATTGATCCTTTCACTTTTAAATCTACATTGAAATTATAATGTAAGTTTCATCTTGACAGAACGATGACAAATACAAACCAGTCTTAAGACAATACTGCATCTCAGACTAAATACATTGATTTCTCTAGAAAACGTCTACTATACTTGTAGTTCTTCTATTATTCTAATTTAACTCTATCCAAAATTTTACTTAAATTTAAAATGAAAAAAGAACCTATATTCATAGGTGTTGTAAGTGCTGAAACAAATTTTATAGGTGCCATGTTGTGATTAGCTCTATTTATAGCACATTTTCCTCTCTGGCTTGACCTGTTTCTCTTCCCCTCTCCTTTTTAACTTTCCTTCCTAGGCATCTATTCAAACACTAGCATGATAGTAACTTTTTTTTTTCTTTTGCAAAACTCCAGGAAGCAATTCTGTCAATTATATAGATTATCTATCAAAATTTATATAAAAGCTTTTCATAACTATATTACCATAAATAGTTTAAGAAACTTAGAACCTGCCATAAAGTCACATATTTCTCAAGTTACAGAGCATCTAAGCTTTGGATGGCAATTGATAACAATATTTTCTAAAATTATATTTATAATAAGCCTTCAAATATCCAGATTACAGAATTATCTACAAAATGTCTGACTACTAAATATATGCCTTTAATCCCAGCACTTGGGAGGCAGAGGCAGGCGAATCTCTGTGAGTTTGAGGCCAGCCTGGTCTACAGAGTGAGTTCCAGGCCAGCTGGGGCTACAGGGAGACCTTGTCTCAAAAAGAAAAAAAAAAAAAAAAAAAGAAAAAGAAAAAAAAAAAAAGAAAAACAAAGAAAAAAGTTTTGTAAAATTATCAAAACAATTTATATTTAAGCAAATAATCTTAATTGAAACAGGTAGGTAGGTATATAGATATAGAGATAGCTTTTATCATTCCTTAAATACATGCAGTGATTGAACATAAATATATTGAATCATATAAATATAACTAAATATCTTGGGTTATAAAAATATGTGACTATATATTTATCAAGATATTTCAATATAAATATATTGAAGTGAATGAAAATCAAAAATGTGTGATATTTTAATTGATAATATGATAGATGCTTTATGACAATATGAAAATACCTTTGCACATATGGAGTCTGGAATATTTACTTTTGAAAATATATTTTGAGGCAGGCATGGTAGTGCATGCCTTTAATCCTAGCACATGGGAGGCAGAGGCACGCCAGTCTCTGTGAGATCAAGGCCAGTTGGTTTACAAAGGCAATTCTCTTTTCAAAAGACATGAAAACACAAAACAAAACAGAGCATGCAAAAAGCAATCTTTTATAATTCAAAACAAACCACTCAGAACACTGTATCTTATCTGTCAAAGGTAGTTGTGAGATTTTTTTAGAGTGATATGCAAAGCAGAAACATGTTTCACAGAAGAGATTTTTTGAACAGGAATGAATCATAGCGTAACAGACATCACTGAGAAGATAAATGCTTAATGAAAGAAAACTAGTAATTCCAGATGTAGGAGAGAATTCGCTCATATACAGGCTTAAGCTCAAGATTGTTTTATAGGTAAAATTAATAATTTTGACTATACACCCATATAATTATGTAATTAGTATGCAATTTTCATGTATACATATGTAAATTTCAATGTATTAATTGATATGGAAATTCAGTGACAATTTTGAATTCTTACATCAATGAAATGGACATATTTTAAAAAACAATGCTAATTTTATTAGAAACATTGAACTCAGGCTTATCTCTTCCACTTTGTTATACTTATATATAAAGAATTTATATTCATGGGGCTGGAGAGATGGCTCAGCGGTTAAGAACACTACCTGTTTGCAGAAGACCCAGATTCGAATCCCAACAACCACATGGCTGATACCAACCATCTGTAATTCAAGTTCCAGGGGATCTGACAGCCTCTTCTGTCCTCCACGGGCATTGCACAACATGGGTGCACTTACCTATATGCAGGCATAACATTCATACACATAAAATAAAAATAATAAATAAAATTTAAAAAATAAATTCATACCTGTATATACATACTTTAATCTTTATTAAAGTTGTGCAATTTTCACACAGTA
Source organism: Nannospalax galili (assembly GCF_000622305.1). NCBI lineage: Eukaryota > Metazoa > Chordata > Mammalia > Rodentia > Spalacidae > Nannospalax > Nannospalax galili. The sequence goes on along the minus strand of NW_008335971.1, from coordinate 1,199,354 downwards.
TAATTTGATGACATTTAGATCCCCTCCCCTATCCATAGCTCCTCTATTGTCCCCTGCCCAATTTAATGTAATCTATTAAACATATAATAAGACCTATATAAAGTCTAATTTGTGTCTCCAGCTGTCTTTTGGTATGGGTCCATCCACTGGTACCTCCTTAACCTCCCAATTGTCCTATAGTTTAAAGGTTCTATCTCTTTCTCTCCCAGCAGCCATCTGTTGAAACAACTCTCTCAGGTTGGGCTGGAGCATCTTACATACTTCCTCCTGTCTACGTGGGGATATTTTCTGGCTTGAGCATGCATGGAACTTGTGCATGCCATCACCATTGCTGTGAATTCATATGAGTAATAGATTAGCTATCTGAAAAACTCTGTCTCCATGCATTCATCTACCACGTCTAGCTATTACAATTTTTCCATCCCCTCTTCTGCAATGTTCCAGGTCCTTGGGAGTAGAAGTTTAATACATATGCCCCAATCAGGGCTAAACACTCTGCAGTCTCTTATTCTCAGAAACTTGACCAGTTGTTTCTGTGTTAATCATCATCTGTTGCATAATGAAACTTCTCTGGTGAAAGCTGTGTGATGCATTAATCTATGGGTATACCAATAAGTCACTAAGAGTCAATTTCATATGATAACTCTTTAGAGCAGTATTAAGGTTCTCCCCTATGTCCTGTGACCTGTCTAGCTTGAGGTTCCTAAGCTTGATATCAATGTCATGTATGGGCTTAATCCTAGTAAGCAGATTTCAAATCCAATTATAGAGTGGTTGTTTACTCTTATAATACTTGTGCCACTAATGCACCTGGGGGCATATCTTGCCAGACCAGTTGCAATTAAAGTTCACAGGATTCAGAGCTGAGTAAAGATGATGATTATTTTTAATGTCTATGGATATGCATTTATTTATTTTAAATATTTTATTATTATTATTTTATGTGTATGTGTGTTACCTGCATATGTGAGTGCACCCGTGTCGTGCAATGCCACGGATGTCAGAAAAAAGCTTCGGATTCCTCTGGAACTAGAGTCAAGGATGGTTTGTAGCTGCTATGTGAGTGCTGGAAATCAAACCCAGGTCCTCTGCAAGAGCAGTCAGTGCTCTTAACCACTGAGCCATCTCTTCAGTCCCTGGATATACATTTATACATTTTCTTTTCCTTTTACTAAAATTGATTCTTCAGTATTTTAAATAATCATAAAACGATTTCACTCTGAGCTCTCATTTGGAAAGAAACCATATAAGGTACTCCAGTGTAGATGTATTTCTTTGAAATTTATAACCATGGAAACCTATTTAGTATTTAGGCTGTTAAAATTTGAGTCTTGGTTGTTTCCCACAAATGTCGATGTGTTAAAAGGCCTAGTTCTCAGCTTGAAACTATTGGGAATGTGGAAACTTTAAGAAATTGGTGCCTAATAGGAGGTTTTAGATCATTAGGGGTGTGATGTTGAAGTAATTGAGAGACGCTGGTGTTTTTCTGTTCCATGCCCCAGCTCTAAGGTGGGCCTTACATATGCTGCTTGGGCCATCATGGGGAGCAGCCTGTAATTACCAGAGGCTAGTATCTTATCAGCTATGGATGAAATCATGAGGCAGAGTAAACCTTTCCTACAACAGTTAATTATTTCAATTATTTTCCTTCAGTAATTGATACCTGACTAACATAATGATTATAAATGAGAATGCTAGTCCCAACTTGTGCAAACATTTCTAGAAAGACTTTTTGTATTCCTCCAGGAGCTTTGTGCAATATCTCACACACATGATAAATAGGTCATGCACCTTTGAGACATGTTGCTTGAAATAATCCTGTATATAAAGTGATTTGTTCATCAGGCATTCAAAGTAACATTTTAGTCTGATTAATAATGTAGTCCTAAACAAATCAGGGTTGCTTTAATCAATATAGGATAACAATATTATTATAGTGTGTGAACTTCTGTGTTTTACATTAATTATGAAAGTATATATTCACATTTATGTATTTGTCTATTCTATCTCCATAAAGAAGTAGAAAACAGTTTTTCTTGTGTGCTAATCAAAAAAAAAAAAAGAAGTTTACTTTAATCAGGTAGAGTCTGAGTACAGTACAGTCAGTGCTATGCCATTATCTAGAAAACATATATATTCAAAATAAATTACCTCACAGTTTTTCCTATTGAAAGTAGTGTTCATTTTACAATATAGAGCTATTCTCCATTGCTATTGTAGTGATAGCCATGAAATACTTCAACAACCTATACTATAAAAATGATTCTATATGTTAAGAATTACTTGAAAGTTATAGATTATTTTTGTTAATTTTCTCACTGATTACTTCTGATACTGAAACCCCACAATCATAATCATGCATCATCACATTTGAAATATATGTGATTAAAATGATTTAGATACAGGAAAAACATTTTATATGATTAGAATATGAAATTTCCAGGTCATCAATAAATAATAAATTACATGAGTCATTAAAATTTCAGGTGTTATTTAGAAAATTTTGCCCCAAAATGAGAAAATTTTAAAAAAAGAAGGCAAAATAAAACCCCAGTTGAAGGACGATCATACTGTCACTATCACTAAGAGCAAATCCTTGATTAACTGCAGTCATCAAAAAGCTGTCCTGGGAAATGGAGACATGGCTAATTCAAGAGCATTGTCTGATCTTGTAGAGGACCCAGTTTTGATTCCCAACATTGAACATGGCGGCAAACAACTGTTGGTAACTCCAGTTCCAGGGGAATCCAATGCACTCTTTTCCCTCTGCAGGCAGTGCATGACTAGGTGCACTCACATACATTCAGTCAATACACTCATACACATAACATAAAGTAAAAAATAATTTTAAAAAATAAAATCTTTCCCATCTGCTTAGACAATTTCAATAAAAGTATTTTAATAGCTCTACCTGAGCATCACCATGCATATCATATAAGCGCAAACTTTGTTTGCTAGAGCCAGTGATGAGGAGGAAATGTGGAAAATAAAAATTAATTATTCATCTGCCAAACTTTCCATTTCTGAGTCTAGGACAATAAGTCATTATCATCTAGAAATCGTTAGTTGTGAAGAATGTAAGTGAATGTGGAAATGTGGTTATGACCCATTTACATTAAATTTGTGTTCCTGAGTGTTCTTAGTCCATATTTTCAATTCTTCGTTTGCTCAAAAAAATTAAATTTTGGATGACTGCTTAGATTTTATCATTCAGGGCAGCTGTCCCCATCCCTGCTTTGGGTTCAGACATCCCAGCACTTGTCCTCTATTACCTGTGATCCTTCTAGCAAATTTACTTCATCATAGGTCCTTCTTCTTGAACACAGCCTTACCAAAAATGTGGGTGCCCAGTTTTTGCCATCTTTCTAGAAGAATGGCTTTATATATGACTATTTAATTTTTTAAGTATTTAATTTAATTTTAATTGTATGTGTTTTGTCTGCATGTACGAAAGTGTACCACATGCATATAATGCCTGCAGAGATCAGAAGAGGACATCAGACCCCTGGAAATGGAGTTATTCATCGTTATTAGTCACAATGTGAGTGCTAAAAACTTATTCCAGGTTCTCTTCAAGAACAGCAAGTGCTATTAATAGCTGAGCTGTCTCTCAAACTCCTATATCACCTTTAAATACAAACTCCTCCTATGGGATTAGAGAGATGGCTCAGTGGTTAAGAGCACTGACTGCTCTTGAAGAGGACCCAGGTTCAATTCTTAGCACTCAAATGGCAGCTAACGACTGTATGTAACACCAGTTCCAGGGTATCCGACTCCCTCTTCTAAACTTTGTAAGCATTGCATGACATGGATGCACTTACATATATGCAGGCAATACACTCATTCTAAAAATTTTTAAAAATAATTAAATTAAAATGAAATACATTTTTATTGAGCTTTGAAAATTTCATATAGGGGCTGGAGAGATGGCTCCATGGTTAAAAGCATTGATTACATTTGCAGAGGACCTGGTTTTGATTCCTGGCACCCACATGGCAGTTACAAACCGACCTTAACTCCAGTTCCAGGGGAATCCAAAGCCCTCTTCTGACTTCAATGGCCTTGCATGACACAGGTGCTCTCACATACATGCAGGCAATACACTCACACACATAATATAAAAATAATAAAGTTTCATGCAGTATTTCCTTCCCACATCCAGACCCCCTCCCCCATCCATGTCCCCCCCCACCAAATCCTATGCACTCTGTCATACATGCTGAGCCCTATTCATTCAGATGTTTGTAACCAAATGTCCCTCAGTGTAAATGAGTCCACTAGAATCTAGTCAGCCTGTCCAGTGGTCATATATGTCATACTCTCCCTTAACCAGCAGCAACCCACCTCAAATATTTCTCAATCTATTGCTGACCTGCCACCTATTTCTCATCTCCACTTTGGGCCCTTGTTTAATTGAGCTGACATGGGTCCTTCCTTGGATGCTACCGTGGCCATAGGTATGCATGAAGCCTCCACCTCATACGTTCATGAACAAGCCCTGGCTCTTATAATCTTTATGTCTCTTCTTGTGTAACAGTCCCTGAGCCATGGGTAGGTGAGGATACATATAAGGAGTCCCGTCTTACACTCTACAGGCTCTTATTCACCGAAACTTGGCCAGCTGAGGCCTTCTGTATGTAATGCACTCTGATGTACATGTAAGCCTCACTGGTGAGAATTGAGGGGTGCATTAGCCTTCTCTCTACCCATTATTCCACTGTTTTCCATAAGCCTTAGTTGTAGGAATTTGACTGCAGACATGTCACCTAGTACTAGGCATCTCCCAGGTGTATGTTCTCTATGGCTGATCAGATGTGCAACTCTGTGATGGGCTCCCTCTGTTGCAAAAAGAAGTTTGTTTAATGAGTGCTGAATGGCATGTTGTTCATTGTAAGGGAGTTGCTTGGAAGGGAATGCAGTGCGAGATAGAAGAGGCCTCCCTTTGAGTAAATAAAATACTTTTAAAAAACAGTCCTTGGGCTCAAGAGATTGCTCAGCAGTAAAGAGCATATACTGGTTTTCCAGAGGAACAGAGTTAAATTCCCAGAACTACACTGCTTAACTCACAACTGCCTTCAACTACAGGGAATCTAGTGACCTCCTCTTAACTCCATGGGCACCGGCAGTCACAAGTACATATCCACATATAGACCCAAACACACATAGTATGTTTACTAGAGAAATAAACTTCAAAAAAAAAAATTAAAGCCAAACTACTCTAGCCCAATTGTATTGACCAGAACATTTCCAACAGCCCACTTATCCATCCAAGCATCCATTCATCCATCCATCTATTCATTCATTCATTCATTCATGTTTTATAACTTTCAAATTTCTTTTAAGTATTTTGCTTATCACTATGAGCAAAATGTAACTAAAACTTGTCCATGAAATCCCAGTAGAGTGGTCGCTTGACAAAATAAGAAATTAGAGTATGTAAAATATTTGGACATGAAGAGGGTAAAGAATGAACTTTTAGAAAATAATACATAATGCAGACCCATTCTGCCTGCCTCATCCCCCACCAGCCACTGTGCCCTCCTCATCATTCAAGGACCTCACGAACCCTGTCGTGGAACAGCAAGTAGGGACTGATAGACTCAGACTTATGGCCATATGTTTATAACACTGTATGCCAAGTATTTGGTGTCCTTCCTACCCCGATTAAAGTAGAAATCTCCAAAGCAAGTCCACCAAACCACCTATGAAGATGTCTGGGAACTGCATGATTTCTGGTGCTCCAAACCCAGATAAGGATCCCTACCCAATTCCACCTAAGAAAATTGTGGTGTCCTGTGTCCTAACACAGTGGATCACCACTTGTTCACACTATGAACCTGCCATTCATTGACCATCTGTGGAACCAATGACTTCAGGAGGTTAGAAGCAAGAATCTTCTAAGCCCACAGGAAGTTTGTTCCTGAACTCAGAAGTTACACTTTACTATAGCTGAAGTGAGACCACTTCAAATACCTCATTTTCACACCAACACAGAGTTGCTTTAGAACTGTACACCAGAACCACTCAGCTCAATCAAAACCTGAAAAATTGGGGTAACAGCAAACAAATACCCAAATTCTTACTAAAATGAAATCACATATCTATACCAAAATCATCAACTAGAATATAATTCCAGTCACCTAGGTACCATCAGAAAAACACTAACAACCTGAATAGCCAAGACATGATGTCTCCTCCAGAAATTAGTACCTCCATCATGTTTCCTGAGAAAAGCAACTTAACAGGTGCACAAGACAATGATTACAAAATAACAATTATAAATTTGTTTAAAGAACTCAAAGAGAAAGCCAGGCCTTGTGGCACACACCTTAATCTCCTCCTGAGTGCTGACTCAGGAGGCAGAGACAGGCAGATCTCTGTGAATTCAAGGCCAGCCTGGTCTACATATTGAGTTCCAGGCCAGCTAAGGCTGAGGAGGACCCTATTTCATAAAGACAACAACAACAACAACAACAAAGACAAAGAGAATGTGAATAAAAATTGAACTATAAATAAACAGCTAAATGAAATAAATGAAACAATTATAATTTAATAAAGAGAACTTCTGAATAAAAGTCAAATTGAAATAAAACTTGAAAAGCTCAAAGAAAGAAATAAGAAGATAAATGACCCAATAAAAAGATGGGTGATAGACCTAAATGGAGAGTTCTGTTCTCAAGCAAAGAAATAAAAATGGCTAAGAAGCACTGTAAAAAGTGCTCAACACCCTTAGTTATTAGAGAAATGCTAATCAAAACCATTTTAGAATTTCATCTTACCCCAGTCAGATTGGCCAAGACCAAATGCTGAAGAGAATGTAGAGAAAGAAGAATGCTCATTCACTGCTAGTGGGGATGCAAACTCACACAACCACTACGAAAAGCAGTGTGGAGAATCCTCAAAAAACTAAAAATGAACCTACCATATGATCCAGTGATACCACTCCTTGGCATATATCCAAAGGACTCAGATTACTGTGGAGATATGTGTACATCCATGTTTTTTCGTGCCTTCTTCACAATGGCTAAGAAATGGAATTAACCTAAATGTTCCCCAACTGACAAATGACTAATGAAAATGTGGTACATCTATTTAATGGCGTTCTACTCAGAAGTAAGAAAAGATGAAATTATGAAATTTGCAGATAATGGATGGAGCTAGAGAGTCTTATATTAAGTGAAGTAACATAAACACAGAAAAACAAGCAACATACATTTTCCCTCATTTGTGGATTGTAGCACCAATCCATTATATGTGAGTATATAAATTCTGAAGTAACACCAGGAGCCAGGTAAAGGCAAAGGATAGATGGAGGTAAAGGAAAAGAAATAACCTGAAAGGGAGGTAGTAAGGAACAGATGCTGCCTGAGGGAGGTGGAAAAATTATGAATACTTGGCAAGGAGGAGAGGAGGGAGGGACACAAAAGGCACAATGGTGTGGGAGAGGGAGGGAAGTCAAGAATGGAAAGATGGCCTGAATTGAGAGATGTTGGGGAGGGTGAGAATAATGGGAGCACTGTGACTAGGAAGGGAGGGAGAAAGGGGCTGGATGGGAGTAAAGAAGAGTAGAGATAAATGAATCTCAGGGAGATAGGAAACCTAGAGGGAAAAGTAATGCCCTAGAATCTCTATGAGAAATGTATGTAGAGTGTCTGAACTTTAATGCATAGGTGTACCTAGGAGCTGCTTGGAAGGGAATGCAGTGCCAGATAGAAGAGACTTCCATTAAAGAAATTAGCATGCCATATAGCACTCATCAAAGAAACTTCTATTTACAACAGATGGAGGCTACCACAGAGCTGCACATCTGTTCATCTACAGAGAATATACACCTGGGAGATGCCAGGTACTAGGTGACACATCTGTGGTAGAATTCCTACAACCAAGGCTCATGGAGCATAGTGAAATAAGGGATAGAGAGAGGGCTAATGCACCCCTCACCTCTCCCCAGTGAGGCTTGCATGTGCACCAGAACGTGTTACACACAGAAGGCCTCAAATGACCAAATTTTGAAGAATAAGAGACTGTAGAGTATAGGATGGGAAACCTATATGGAACCCCGCCCACCCAAGGCTCAAGGACCATTACACAACAGGAGGTGGAAAAATTGTAAGAGCTAGGGCTGGTTCATGAAGATATGAGGTGGATGCTTCATGTGAACCTGTGGCATCAGTGACACCCAATGAGGGACCTATATCAGCTCAATTAAATAAGGGCAGAAAAGGGAGCAGGCAGGTCAGTACTAGATCAAGAACTATTTGGAACTGGTTGCTGCTGGGTGAGGGAGATTATGAGTTACATATGACCACTGGATTGACTGACTAGACTCCAGTGGACGTATTTACATAGAAGCACATTTGGGTACAAACACCTGAATGAATAGGACTCAGCATGTGTGGCAGAGTGCATAGGGTTTGGTAGGGAAGAGGCATAGAGAGGCATAGATTGCGGAAGGGGTCTGGATGTGAGTGGGCAATATTGTCTGAAATTTTTAAAGCTTAATGAAAAAAAGTTAAAAAAAAACTTAGAAATCAAACCAAAAGCTAAGGAAAGATTCATAACTTGATTGAATAAAGCAGAAAAGAGACTATCAGTTCTTGAAGACACAGTAGGTAGAGGGAATGGATAAAATTCTAAATCTAAAATAACCTAGGCACTAAAACTGCAGAAACTCTGGAACACTATATTCAAAGGATCAAATATACTAAGAATAAGGGAAGAAACCCAATCCAAAGGCATAAAATGTCCGTGGCACCATTATCAGGGCCAAGAATCTATGTCTACATTAGGTCACAGGCCAAGGAGAGAATCTATCATCAACATTATATTGTAGGGACATATTATTAATATGATTCCTTGCGACTTACTGCTATACCCATAGATAAGTCTATCTCTGAACCTTCATATGAAAATCTTCTTGCTGTAGTACAAGGCAGTTCAAAAAGAGACCCACAACTGGCCAACATGCAGAGGGACCATTCACAGATGAATCAAGGACAGGCCATGATAAAGACTATCAATGGATTGGTCATGTTTGCCACAGTATTGACCATGCACAATTCTGACGAATATTTAATGGCTTTCAATTAGATTTTGCTGAAGTTAACTTGTTTTGTAAGCATCTTAGTAAAGTGGGAAGAGACTGTTTCTTTAAAAGAAGTTATACTGGACATTAAAAGTGAAAAAAAAGGGAGATACTCACTTGAGAAAGACACACAGAATGACAGAAATGCTAAACTCTGGTATGGTGCAAACCTTCCCAAAAGGACAATAAATCTGAAGTTACAGGAAAGAAAAGAAACAAACTATTTGGCATATGTATTATTTTCCCATTTCTCATGTAAATATGCATAGAAAATAACAAAAATATGAGAATATATTATATGTTAATCTCTTTGGCTAAGGAATTACATAGTCACATGTGTTCCTAAATGTAGAAATATATACAGAGTATAAAGTCACTATGAATTTGTAAGGTGATAAGAAAAACAGAACAAGAAATGATCATCTGAACAAGCAAAAAAATTCTTCCAACAAATCTCTATTTCCTACTTACTGAAACATTTTCTCTTATCCAGGTAAACTCGTTTCCATATGTGTCTTGAGAAGTAATGAGAAGGATGCATAGCACCAGGAAGTATACAAGGTAGCACACGCACACAGAGAGCAGTATCTGAGAGCCACAGACCCAAGGCAGCTAAGAGCAGTGAAGAATCACAATGGCATGGTACATGGCTGGCCAGAGATGCAAGAGAAAGAAGCTAAGCATCCAAGAATGGAGACAGGCAGGAGTATATGGGCAGAAGAGGCCTGGAAGGGGTGAACAGAGGAAATATTTGAAGGTGTCTTTTGGTGACTTGAAAACAGGTAAAGTTAGAAACCTAGCTCATGTTAAAAACTCACATATTTCACATTGTCTTCTATAAATATTTTAATAATATTAGAGTCCATATATTTCTGATTAGTATTACTTTGAATCTTTATGATAGATTATTATTTGTTATTGTTAAATTCAGCAGATCAATTTTGCTTACTTTAGCTTGATAATTCTCAAAGAAAAAATATGGAATAGAAAATTAAAATTCAAGACTATGAAAATAAGCCCATAAAAATGCCCAATATTTCTTACTAAATAATGCTAATATCTGACTATATAAATGCTCTCTTAGGATATTTCTTGTAATAACTTCTATTAATTTGTATGATAACTGTGTAGTAATTTTCTAAGGATTGAAATTTGACAAATCCAAATGGGGTTTAGTTAATTTCATTTCATAAAGAAAAGGTATCTTTTGAGTTTGACTTTACAATTATAATTGTTAATCTCTGACTCTAAGTGTTTGACCAATTAACACAGAGCATACTGAGAATTATTATGAGCTGATAATATTTAAGATTAAAAGAAAAATGCAACAGGAATTTTAATAACAGCACAAATTAATAGACACTATATTTGACTCTGAGATGACAAACATTCCATTACATAATTAGTAGTTGCCTATTTTTGAGTTTACTTAAATATTGTGTGGTATAAATCTTTGCTCATGAATATGTACTGGTCTGCTCATGTGGTGAATTTAAAAACTCTGATCAGGATAGTTTATAAAACAAAGATGGAAGGATTTTGCAGGTATAATAGACTTCATAGTAGTTGATGCCAAGCTAATCAGGAAGGGAATTATCTGAAACTTCTTAATGTCTTTCTAATCTCATGTAGAGGTTAGAAAAGGAAGTGATATGGAATATGAGGGAAATACAATAATAGTATTGAGTAGGATAATAGCAGGTGGTCTTAAAGACTAAAGAGACGTCCCTGACAAACAGAAGAAGGACTGAGTTTTGTGTACAGCCATACAAATATTCCTAAGGCCTCATGCTACATAGATGAAGGACATTCATCTTACATATTGATTTCCATTCTGATGAGCTTTAATATAATTCCAGCACACTTATGTTCAGAATCGTGAATGAAACTTTCATGTGATAAAACATATTTTTAGTTAAAAGATTGTGAAACATGAAAAATACAAACAGAAAACCATATGATTGACCAATGTGATTTCCATCAAATACTTAGTGTCAAAATTAATCTCAAAGCCAAATTATGTAAAACTCAGTTCCATCACATGTGGCTGAAGCTTGTCTCTTACTACCGTTAGTATCTCTTTATTTTAAATTTTATTATTGCTTTTATTTTTTTATGTATATGAGTGTATTGCCTGCATGTATGTCAGTGTACCCATGTCCTGCAATGCCAGTGGAGGTCAGAGAAGGGTGTCAGATCCTCTGGAACTGGAGTTAGGATGGTTGTTAGTCACCACGTGGGTGCTGAGAAGCAAACCAGATCCTCTAGATGAGCAGCCAGTGCTCCTAACCACTGATGGATCTCTCCAGCCCCACTACTATTAGTATCTTAATAAAAAATGAGTCCCTTCTGCATGAACTAACTACCATTATCACAACTTCAGCTGAACATGATCATTAAACATCATCCTAATTGGGCTTGTTGATGGTTGTGCTCATTCAATAAAGGAGGGCCAAGGAGGGTCATAGGACCCTCACTGGATTATCCAGCCACTCTTCCCAGCCAACTGCATGAAATTTGGCCCTAATCACTCATGTCTCCTGGATTTGGGGAGGGCTAAAGTATACAGTCTGGGGAAGGTGAGGAAGAGAAGGCATGTCCAATGCTGGGTAAAGGCTTTCCAGTGTGCATATCCTCAGATCATACATAAACCTCAGCACCCCCTCAGTTATCTAGATACGCACGCTCAATAAATTCATTGATTCCCCAGTAAAACATTAATCAAACATTGACTTGACACTAGAACCTTAAAAGGGATTAAACATTGCTTGGCATCTGCAAGAAAAGAAGTCTCACAAGAGATGAAAAATTTATTTGTAAATGCTATTATATCTCATAATTATTATTATCTTTTTAGTGCTCAAGAACATAAATTTTAGGTTTATTTATTAGCCTAGAAAAATGTGCTGTTTGTTAGACATCCTGCTAAATTAGCTACATTGTGCCCGTTCAGTGTAGTGGAATGCATGACAGATGACAGCCACTCTGAAGTCCACAGGTGCCCACACCAGGCTTGCTAAACTACCCTGACAGTGCTTTGTTGCAGCTTTACACAGGAAGTGGGAAGACCTCCGTTCCCGAGCTGCCATGATCATCTTTCTAGAGACCCCGGCCTCTCACTTAGCTTCGTGGAACTGTGGCTTCTCAGTGCTCCAGCTAGACAAAGAAACACGTCTTTGGTTTAATGATGATTGGTAGATAGATATCAGAGATAGGGCTTGACTGTGTTGTGCTGTAGTCTTTGACTGAGGCCATGTCACATGTTTTCTGAGTCTCAATTTTATAAGCTGCAAAATGAAGCTGTGAAAATTAACTTTGAAATAAATGTGTTTGAGGATAAATGTGTCTGAGATGCTTATCACTGCCTTATGGAGTTTTTGTAACACCCAATTTTCCTGTTACTTTTTCTATTACTAGTAATACTATATTAAAAGGCCTTAGTTACATCTTAAAATCGTGAAGCCTAGGAATAGAGAAGCAGACCCAGAATTCTCAGCTCTTTGCTCACATGTATTATCAATTCATAAACAGTCCTCACTTTATTTTTAAATATAAAAAAATTTTAGATATGTTTTTTCACACTGTCATATATCAACTTAACTTTGAATTTTTAAAATTTGAAAATACAGTTTTGTTAATTTTACATACGTGCATGTACACATGGAGTACTTACAGGAGTCAGTTCTCTCCTTCTACCATATGGGTCCTGGGCATCTAATTTAGGTAATCTGGCTTGTTGGCAGGCATCTTTACCTGTTGATCCATTGTACTGGATCTACCTAACAAATTTTCTCACTCTATAATTGTGTTATTTTGATGCCTTCCAGGAGATTTACAAATAAGACAGAAGATAAAATGGCTAAAAATGAAAAGAAAAATTCACTCATATGTACATTCTCAATTTATTTTAATTGAAAGCTCAACTTTGAAACTAAGGTGCTACATTTTTTAACCTTGGGAGTTGTAAAATATGCTGTATATTTTGATTTGTCCTGTTTGTGGTAATTTTACCTATATTAAGTTTCTTTATTTTCTCCCTTAGCAAAATGTAAACAAAATGATAGAAATG
>NW_008335971.1:1179970-1185838 GCF_000622305.1 Nannospalax galili | reverse complement strand
AATTAAATGAGGTTTTAACCTTTAAAAAAGATCTCCATTTCATTATTAAAATACACAGTTTCATACAGAAAAATTCCATTTTTAATGCAGTTGACATTAAGATGTTTGCACATGTGTTTCTAATCTCTATATATCTGATTATTACTAGTCACATTCGATCACTTTCTGAGCTCCTTGGTACCTGAGCATGGATATAAAGTTGTCAGGGAGATTTCAATGGTAATGTTTTTCACATCTACTAATTATTAAGAAGCAATTTTTTAAGCTTTGAAGAAATATTATTTTTTAAATTTTTATTTATTTATTTATTTATTTATTTATTTATTTATTTATTTTACACCCACTTTCCAGATAGCACCCTCCCATAGCCTCCCTCCCCCCACTAGATCCCTTATACTCTGATATCCCTGTAACTGTCTGCTGTGTTGTCGGCACCCCTAGCCATTCCTCACAACTTGACCTTCTGGTCAATATAGTCAGCCCATCTAGAGGTCTTTGTTTTAGAAGGGTCAACTGTCCCTCATCTAGTGGTAATCAGTTGTCAATATTCCTTTGGATAAGACTGGGTCTGCTGTTCATTTTCCCAGTTCTATGCTGGGTTACTATCTGGGAATCCCTTTGGTTACCCTGGCCAACAACACAAAAGAAGGTATCGCCTGTCTGGCATTATTGCTTGTTATGTAGCATTTGGCTATACATATGGACTCTTATGAAATTATATTGGCCCCTTTAATCTTTTGTTATACTTTCCTTTTGGGTGTTTATGACCATAATTTTTAAAACAAAAATGAGAATGTAAAAGATGTTTAAAGGATATGGGAATGGAGATATTTTCCAAAATAGAAAAAATGAGAAAGCCTAAGCAAGTGATGAAGGTCTGTGTAGGTTTGTTATGATATATAAAGGATGAGACAGAAATAACATACACATGATCTTAAAATTTCAATGTCACAGTTTAGGCAACTAGTTTAAGCAACAAAATATATATATCTAGTCAAGGTTTATCTGAGATTATTTTGTTTTTCACCCAAGCCTTATCTACATAGCACATGATAATTAAAGGTACCAGACTTGTGGAATTAAACTTACTGGATATTTAACAGCCATAGTTTAAGGCCTATACTAATGTGGTCAGAGGGACTTAAAGGACATTTTTGCCCCTTTCCTTCTAAGGTCGACTAAGGTCCAATGGACTATGGAACACCTCTCAAAATTTCTTCTAACCATGGTGAGTCACCTGTCCTCTTGTTCAGGGAGGACATGGAGACCCCATGAGATGGAACTGAACAAATATCTAGTCTACAAAGAGGAGGGTCAACTCAGAGGAAATGTTTCCTGCATGCTTCAGGGAAGCCAGCCATGATCAAGTATAACTTTTGACTTATCCTCACATAGATAGAACTGGTAAAAGAAAACAGCCAGGAGCTCCTCCGAAGCCCATGTAACCCCTGAGGAACAGATCCTCAAATGACCTTAAATTTAAAAGTAAATTAATTTATTTGGGCAAACTGTATGGTCTTAAACACTCAAAAGGAAAGTATAACCAAAGAATAAAGTCATCAGTGTATTTCTTTAAGAGTTCAAGGGATTACACTTCCCAGACCATGGGCTTAAGTCTTTATAAATCGTTATTTAGACAATTATTTCTCATTGATGATTTTGTTCCTAACCAGAAAGTGCTGCTCAGATGTAAGACTTCAAATCTTGGTCTCCAATACTGTAGTGCCCACCTGTAGCTAAGGGAGAAAACCAACTATTATTCTAAAATGATGGATAAATTTCCTTTCTCCCCCTAGCTAGAAGCCTTTGAAAGGGAACTGACACTAATTCTAACCACTACAGCAGGTATCAAAATGCTTGAAAGCAAATCCTGAATCTATCACTCTAGAGTCCAGCCTTGCCCAAGGCAAAAGAAAAATGAGAAGGAACCCAATAGATGGATGCTTTTGGAAGCCCTTGTCAAGAAATTCCAGTGGATTCTCAGAACACTTAAAAATTGCCCTGCTCTTTTTTCTAGTTCCCTGTCTAGAACTCATAATGCTAATTACTCTTGCCTTTACTTCTTCATATCTCCTATTCATGATTCCAGGACTCCCTCCTCCAGAGATAAGAGTTATGCAATTTGGACTGTTTTAGATTGACCCACTGAAGGGGTACTTCAATTGCCTCACCCTGCATCCCTGTTCAGAATGGAAGAAGCCAGAGTGGCTTGCATCCTGATTCCCTATTAGCAATTTGGGTAACCTCTTCAGAGGATGGTGTGATAAGAGTAGGTGGTAGAAATTTGCTAGGCAGATAGGATAAAAAGTCCCCAAAGAAAAGTAGCCAGTTTCTTGGCTAAAACTCACACTGTCCTTTGGCCTCTTAGCAACATACGCTGTTTGAAAGGCCAACAATTTTGAAAATATTTGGGAGCTTTTATCTAATCCTTAAAAGATTTTATGGTTACCTCTTCAGAGGGTGGAATGTTAGAGTAGCCAAAAGCCCCATAAAAATAAATCAATCAATCAAAGAAGAAAGAGTACATGAAGTTATCAGAAAAAAGTGGTGGGGAGATATCAGAGGAATTGGAGGCAAGGGAGTGGGCATAGATTTGATCAAAACACCTCATATGCGTGTATGAAATTATCAATGCATTATTTTTTAAAGGCATTAATCTTAGGAAAAGTAATTATGGTAGCAGCATTTTTCTTCACATTTTTTTTCTGTCTACTTCTGCAAGGTGATACCCTTTACCTTCAAGCCTTTAATCAGTGATGGAAATGAAGATGTAGTTGAACTACATCCCTTTGGAGATATCTTTACAAAGAAGGTTTTCATTTCAGATTTTACTGCATTTGTCTAATTGTGATTTGATAATACTTAAGATAAAATAACATTTAAAATAAGCCAAAGTCAGGAAAATAAAGAGAACTAAACTTGTTTTATGCTATGGATAACTTAGTAAAATAGACAGTGCTGCTCCCTCAGAATAGATAATGTAAATAAATTCTATTACAATTTCATCCTTTACCCTTATACTTACTGTTTCATTTCTTCTGTGGTCTGGGATTTTAAGATCTTGAATTATAAAATAAAGAATGAATCAAATAAATGAAAAAGGACTTAAGGTGGATATTAGTGCTAATTAATTTTAGAAGATTTGATGTGAATGACTTGTACAAAGAAAAATTAGATTTTTCTTTCTGAAGGAAATTTTAATATAATACTTAGACAATATTTTAAGGTTTGTTCTATGGTACTCACATAACTTCACTTTTATGGTTAGTGAATTAAATCCATTATAGAGCGCGTCTTCATATCATGGATTCAAATTATACTCCTGTCTTTATAGTTTTCTTAAAATTTCATGTTATTAGAAACCTAGATGAAGAAGTATAGTAATGCAGTTCATAGAATTCAAAAGGCATAATTTAGTTCCCTGGATTTTAAATTACACTACATACAAGGATTTTTGGAATCCGTGTGAAAGAGAAAAATGTCAGATGTTAAGGGATTATATGTTCCATGGTTTTTTCATCCAGGCTGTCTGCTTTAGTACATTTTATATTTAAGATTTTATTTGAGGAAATTTTACTGGTCAAAGTAAAATAACTGTTGAGAACAACACTAGTTATTAATAAAACTAAAATCTAGGTCTTTTTGAACTACTAAAGAAAATAGTTTGCCAGTTGTAAAATATCTGAGTAACATATGTTATAGACTAACTGCAGAAATTGTACTTACTAAATATGATTTGTTTATATTAAATTCCCCAATTACTACATTCTCAATAGCATGGAACAGTACTTTTTAAAAACTTTTTTTTGGAGTGACAAGTTCGAATTTTATTGGAAAATTAAGATATTTACATTTGGGGTTTATATGGTCTTTTCACTCGTTATTTTTAACTATCTTTTTTTTTTAATTGAGTTTTTGGAGTCTTCATACAGTATAAGATGATGGTATTTAGATCATCTTCCCATCTGCACCTCCTCTTACTGATGTCCACCCAATTAAATGAGATATATTTGGCCTATAGAGTCTAATTTGTGTCTAAAATGTCCTTCAGCCTGGGTACATTCACTGGAGCCTGGTTAACCTACCAAGAGTCCTATGCTTCAAGGATGCTGACTCTGGCCCTTTTAGCAGCCTTCTGTTGACACAGTTTCCTTAAGTGAGGTTGGAGAATCTGACACACTTCCTTTGTCTATGGTTGTCTAGGGTTGCATGAATGGATTCTTCCTGCCGATTTATGGAATGGAAAATCAGGAAAAGCAAGGTCTCAGCACTCATCCAAGTTTTACTGAAATAACAGGCGTGGAGATATTCACACAGCAAAGCGCACCGAATCTCAAATGGAATGGGATGCAAATCTGGAATCTGAGTTATTCTGGCAGAACCAAAAGTCTTATGTTTGGGCATAGGATGAATTCCCTTTTTCTCTCAAAATTGTGTGGTTTGGGCTATTATGGGGAACTGAATAAACTGAATGGATTTTGACACAGCCACACTCTGGTATGGGAGGCTTGAATAGCCCTTGGAATCGTTCCTGGGGGAAGCTCACTGAATCCTGTCTTAAAGAAGAAGGATCAAATTGGGAATTCATCTATCTTCATTATTTGAGTGAGAGGAACTTTAATCTCCCTAGATCATCTTTTCTCTGTCTGTCTGTGTGCCCCAAGGATCTGACAGACACCTACTCTCTCAACCAGAGTAAGTGACAAGTTTTGCTTTTATCCTTCTAATTTTCTCAATTATAATTATTCACTTTAGGTAAAACATTGCTTTGATTGTCGAAAATGTTGGAATTTTTCAAAAGTGAAAATGAAGACATTAATCCTTATAATCATGATACTCATCATATTTTCTGTTATCATTGCTAGACACTGAGTTAATTTTAGATGCACATTATTTCCAGGAGCATTGCTTTCCTTAATCACTCAACAATTACTGGACATTGCTACTTCTCATAGCTACTATAGCTTATAATGAAGAAATTAAGATCTAAGGAAGTTTATTTTGATAAGACAAAAATTAAGCAATCATTTTACTGGCAAGATGAATTTAAACATTCCTTCTCTAGATAAATGCTTTCACTAGTACTTTCATTTGTAGTTTTCTTCTTGCTCTAAAGCATAGAGTGAAACTATTCTTCAAAAACACCTTCACAAAGCCAATGTACTGAATGCACATACATAATGATGAAATATATATTTCTATTTCTTTGATGAACATAAAAACAAGTGCTCAACAGGCATATGAAATGCTTAATAATAATATTAGGCAAATCTGAAATCAAAGAACAAGGAACTACCACTTAACATCAATTAGTGTATATATTAAATGGAAGAAAAAAATTAACAAAAGGTAACATACTTAAGTATGGATGTGAAATAACTCAGTCGTTATTGCACAGATGAGGATAATGTGCAATCATAGTTATTGAGGAAATAGTGGGACAAAAAACTCCCCACGAAACTCCAACATAGATTACCAGATATGATCCAGTTATGTAAATCATGGGACTTAGAGAAAGACTTCAGCTGGCAATTGCACACATGTCTTCATGAAAGCATTATTCACAATAGCCACAAAGTAGAGACAAGCCTAGAGTCCACTGATGTTGAAATAAAAAGGCAAAGGGTAGTGTTCCATGTATACATGTATGTGAATGATCAAAGCAAGTGAAGTTCTATAAATGTGACAAGTGGATGACCTAGAAGAGATTATGCTAAATAAAATAAGCCAGGCAGAAAAGGTAACAATCCTATTATTCCAGTAATATGGAATAGCTAGAACAGGCAAATTCATGGAGATAGAAAGTAATATGAAAATTGTTTAAGCCTGGAAAGAGAAGAAAAAAGGGAAAAACAAAGTCTTTTTTTT
>NW_008335971.1:1166695-1179905 GCF_000622305.1 Nannospalax galili | reverse complement strand
TCTCCACATTGATGTAGTGTTTCATGCATTCATTCATTCATTCATTCATTCATCTTTACTATTTTCATTTTGGTCTTTATGAGTCAGGGTCTTCTGTTAGCCTCTGCTAACCAGACAATTTAGTTACTTGTTGTATAGACCTGGCTAGCCTCTATCTCATAGAGATCTGCCTGTCTCTGCCACTGAATGCTGTGATAAAGGTGTATACTGCCTCAAACAGGTAGATATTAGGATTTAAAAAATATTTTTATTGTGACTGGAGAGATGTCTCATAGGTTAACAGCATTAACTGCTCTTGCCCAGGACTGAGCTCAATTCCCAGCTCCCTCAGGGTGGCAAACAATTGTCTGTAACTCTCATTCCAGGGAATCTGAAACCCTCTTCTGACCTCTGTGGGCATTGAATAACATGGGTGAATTTACATGCATGCAGGTAATACACTCATACCCATAAAATAAAGATAATTACTAAAATATTTAAAAATATTTTATTGATTTGAGAATTTCATTCATTGTTGTTTTAACATATTCAGACCCCCTTCCTCTACTTCCACATTACTGCCCACCCAAACTTCATCTCCTCTGTTATGATTTATCTTTTTTTAAAAAGCCAATCCTGTCTAATGTTTCCCAAATGCTCTTGGATGTGAGTCTAACTCTTGGAGTCTGGTCAACCTACCAGGCAACAGACTAGTAAGGAAAATTGACTCTTCTTCTCCAAACTCCTATCAAGTGCCAATAGATCTTCAATAAAGTCTTGGCCTTTCTGCCCACGTCCCTCATCCATGCAGGGCCCCTTCTGGCTTGGGTTTGCACAGGTCTTGTGCGTGCTGTCATAAATGCTGTGGGTACATTTGTATAAACACCCTGTGGTGTTCAGACAACACCTTTTTTGTATTCATTTAATGCTTCTGGTTGTTACAATGATTTCACTTTCTTTTGCACAATGATCTCTGAGTCTTAAGAGAAGGTGTGATATAGGTGCCCCATTTAGAGCTAAGCATGCTACAGAATCTTATTCTGTACACATTGACCATTTGTGAGTCTCTCTGTTAATTGCCGTTTGCTTCAAGGAAATCTTCTCTGGTGAAAGTTGAGAGATGTACTAGTCTATAGGCATAACAGTAAGTCATTATGAGTCAGGTTAATACCATGTCTTTTTAGCCAAATGATAGTGGTAGATTCTCTCGCCAGTGAATTGTCTAGCCCAGGTTCTTGGCCATGATAATAATTTCAGGTATGGAATCCCTATTGTGAAGGAGGCCTTAACAACAAGTGGAAAATTATAGATTACATCCATAATATTTGTGCCACTATCACACCAGTGTACGTATTTTGCCAAACCAGTTGTTATTGTAGCAATCAGGCTTAAGGAGATGCAACTTATGTTTTATAGGATGAGAAGTTTTTATAGATGAATGGTAGTGATGTTAACACAGGCAAATGAATGAAATTATTATCAACTAACTGTAATTTCAAAATATTGCAATTGCAAATTTTCAGAACTTCATGATTCTGTTACTTCAGAAATAATGTTATCAACTGATGAACAGTTACTTTTCAGATGAGACCATTCATGCCATGAGGAAGTCACACCTTACCAGATGTGCCAATAAGAGACCTCCTTTGGAGTGACAAGCATGGGGTACAGCACTCATTAAAAAAATCTTCTTTTTGCAAAAGGTGGAAGCTACTGTAGAGTTGCACATCTAGGCAGACACAGAGAACATACATCTAGGAAATGCCCAGTACTAGGTGACAAACATCTGTAGTCGAATCTCTACAGCCAAGGCTCATGGAACATAGGGGAATAAGGAGTAGAGAGAGGGCTAATGAACCCCACAACTCTCACCAGTGAAGCTTCCATGTATATCAGAATGTGATGCACACAGAAGGCCACAACTCTCCAAGTTTTAGAGAATAAGAGATTGTTGAGTGTAGGGTGAGATTCCAATATGTGACCTCACCAACCCACGGCTCAAGGCCCATTGCAGAAGAGGAGGCTGGAAGACTGTAAGAGCCAGGGCTGGTTCATGAACATGAAGATGGTGAAGTCTTCCAGCCCACTGGAGGCTTGCTCATCTGAGCCTGCAGCAGCAGTGGCATCAAACTCGAAACCCATGTCAGCTCAAGTAAACAAGGGCCCAAAGGGAAGGGGAGAAATAGGTGGTGGGCCAGTACTAGATTGAGAACAATTTGAGACTGATTGCACTGGGTGAGGGAGAGTACGACTTACATATGACCACTGGATGGGCTGACTGGACTCCAGTGGATGCATTTACACTGATCTGGGTACAAACACCTGAATGAGTAGAGCTCAGCATGTATGGCAGAGTGCATAAGGTTCAGTAGGGAAATGGGGGAGGCATGGAAGGGGGAGGGGTCTGGATTTGAGTGATAAATGCTGTATGAAATTTTAAAATCTCAATAAAAATATTTTTATTTAAAAAAAGACCTGAGATTTATGAGATGGAAACTGTCATCATAAAGAATCAAATTTCTTAATATATCTTATTATTCTCTACATAGGCACCCAAACATCCTTGGTTAAATATTTTTTGTTTTTTTTTTTTTTGTTTGTTTCTTTGTTTTCTAAATCTACACTAATATACACTTCTCTAGAAGAACAAAACAAATAGAATGAATATACATTACAAAAAGGGATTTATTAGATTGACTTACAAGACACAGACTGAGTGTTATGCTCTGCATGCTGGAGAGGGTGAAAACACAGGTGCTGCTCAGTCCATGATGCTAGGTAGAAGCATCAGAAAACCCAATCTAGTTAAAAAGGTTTGGTGAGTTCCTGACGAGCCCCTGGTCTTCAGTCTATGTTGCAACTCTGCATGAGGGTGTTGTCCTCTCTTTCAGTCCTTCCTGGAATTGCCTTCACAGAACTATGTGTCAATATCTCTCAATTGATAGCTAACAAAATAAGTTCACTATCAAGATTAATCATCACATAATCATGAGAATGATTTTTTTAAAAAGCCTTTATTGCCTAATAACACTTAATAATCAAACCCTGTGAGCTTTATGTATATCCTATCATACATGCCTTGGTAGAAGATCAGGTATTTTGCCCTAAATGGTGTATATTCAGTAGGTGTTGATATATGAGAGGCCAGGTTCTTCTGTTTCAGTTTTCCCAGAAACTAAATCAGGCCTTTCAAGCAAGAGGAAAATATTTACCATGAAACTATTTCTTTCTCAGACATTCCAGAATTTGCCTTTTCAATGACAACCAACACTTCTACATTCAACATGCTTGATATTTATCATGCGCTTGCTGAAATAAAACAAATATTTATGGTTGATTTTGGTGTTTTATCACAGGGAGTTTGCTGTCAGTGATTTTGCACTCCATTAGGTCAGTTGCAAGCTATCCATTTCTTTTGCCTAATTTTAAGAACTTTATGCTTCTGTTCCTCTTTCCAATATAGTAGACCTTGTGAATTTATCTTCTGTGTCTCAAGTTTCTATCAGTTTCTTGTACACAAGACAGATGAAAATGATTGTGTTTAATCCACTTTGCTCTCTTGCTGATAGTAACCTATATTGATCATAATTAATTATTTCCTCTGTACTACTTTGTTCTTTTTTATTATATTGAATTATTTTCTGTTTTCTGAATTTGCTCCCTGAACCTTAGTTCATACCATCTATTTCTCTCATAATATTCTTTATTTTAAGGTTTAATTACTTTGTGTGGGAGTATGTGTGTGTGTGTATGTGTGCATATATATATATATATATATATGTGTGTGTGTGTGTGTGTATGTATGTGCTTGCATATCCCTCTTGTGCCCATGTGGAGGTAAGAAGACAGCTTAAGGAAATTAGCTCTAGTCTTCTACCTAGTAAGTCCCGTTGCCTTAAATTACAATGAGAAAAACGTGTATTTGTTACAGGAATAGAGTTTGTATATATTTGTGTGTGTCTGTTTCATTGCCTCAAAATTTTTGTTAGGGTATCAATAACACTGCATGCTCATGTTTATAAAAAAATACTGTGAACAAATCTTAGAAAAAAGTAATACTTGAGTAGGTATCACTTTCTTACCCAAGGTAAAGTGAAAGTGCTGTTTTCTTATGCATTTGAAAAGAAATTTCAAAATTTGCAGGGAAAATTAATTTTCATTGTACAATAATAAAATAAAATTTAAAAGTCATTTTACTTATTTAAAAATAATTTATTATTTGTTAACTTGGTGATATTGATTAACTTGCCTATGCCATAGCCATAATTCCAAATAGAGAAGATATAGAGTGCAGGTATATGAAAAGTGTTGAGGGCTTTTTATTTTTTGAATATATAAAGAAAATAAATTATTGATTAACTTTTTGATTTTATAGATAAGAAAGAATATTTAAAACAGTAATAGGTATGTGATTATATATTTATATACAAAACCATATTTTTCTTTTTTAAAATAATTTATTGAGAATACCATATATGCATAAAAGGTGTTTTGTTCAAATCCATGCCCACTTCCTCCCCTCCAACTCCTCCCATATCTCCCAATCACTTTTTTCTTATAACTTAATGTACTCTTTCTTCTTCTTTCATTGATTTTTTTATGGGGCTTTTGGATACTCTAACATTCCCCCCTCTGAAGAGGTAACCCTAAGATATTTTAAGGATTAAATACAAGCTCCCAAATATTTTCAACATTTTTGGACTTTGGAATGGAGTATGTTGCTAAGAGGCCCAAGGACATTGCGGGTTTTAGCCAAGAAACCAGCTACTTTTGGGGGGGGGGTCTTTTTACCCTAACTGCCTAGCCAATTCCTATCTACTATCCTTATCACACAATCCTCTGAAGAGGTTACCCAAATTGCCAATAGGGAATTGGGACACAGACCACTCTGGCTTCTTCCGTGTTGAACAGGGATGTAGGGTGAGGCAATTGGAGTGCCCCTTCAGTGGGTCTGTCTAAAAGACTCCCAAATTGCATAACTCTCATTTCTATGGGAAAAAGAAAGTCCTTGAATCTTGAATAGTAGATGTGAAGGAGAAGTAAAGACAAGAGTAATTAGTTTTACAAGTTCTAAACAGGGAAGTAGAAAAAAGAAAGAACAAGGCAATTTTCAAGTGTTCATATAAGAGTCGATTGGAATTTCTTGACAAGGGCTTCCAGAAGCATCCCTCAATTGGGTACCACTTCATTTTTCTTTTGCCTTCCAAGGCTGGACTCTAGAATGATGGATTCAGGATTTGCTTTCAGGTATTTTGGTAACTGTTGGAGTGGTTAGAATCAGTGTCAGTTCTTTCTCAAAGGCTTCTAGATAAGGGGAGAAAACAAATTATCCATCATTTTAGAACAATAGCTGGTTGTCTCCCTTAGCTACAGGTGGGCACTACAGTACTGGAGACCAAGATTGGAAGTCTTACACCTAAGCAGCACTTTCTGATTAGGAAACAAATCATCAATGAGAAATTGCCTAAATAACTTTTTATATAGACTTAAGCCTAATGCCTGGAAAGTGTAATCCCTTGAACTCTTTTTTAAAAGTTATTTTATTTTTATTTTATATGTATGCGTGTATGGCCTGCATGTAGGTAAGTGCATGCATATTGTGCAATGCCCTTGGAGGATAGAAGAAGCTGTTGGATCCCCTAGAACTGGAGTAACGGACAGTTGTTAGTTGTCATGTGGCTATCGGGATTCGAACCTGGGTCTTCTGCAAGAACAACCAGTGTTCTTAACTGCTGAGCCATGTCTTAAGCCCAGTCCCTTGAACTCTTAAAGAAATATACTGATGACTTTACTCTCTGGTTATACTTTCCTTCTGGGCATTTAAGACCATACAGTTGGCCCAAATAAATCAATTTATTTTTACACTTAAAGTCATTTGAGGATCGGTTCCTCAGGGGTCGAATGGGCTTCGGAGGAGCACCTGACTCCTTTCTTTTACCAGTTCCATCTATATGAAGATAAGTCAAAGGCCCTGCTCTACCATGTCTGGCTTTACTTGGAAGCATGAATGAGATGTTTTCTCTGAGTTGACTTTCTTCTTTGTAGAGGGGACACTGGTTCAAATACACCTTGTCGGGTCTCCATGTACTCCCTGAACAAGGACACAGGTGACTCACCACAGTCACAGGACATTTTGAAAGATGTTGCATAGTCCCCTGTAAGTAGTTGACCTTGAAGGGCAAGGAGCAAAAACTGTCCTTTACGTCCCTCTGAGCATATTAGTACAGACCTCAAACTATGGCTGTTAAACATCCAATAAGGTAAGTTCCACCAGTCTGGTACTTTTACTTATCATGTGCTATGTAGATATTGTTTGGGTAAAAAACCCAAATACTCTCAGATAAACCTTGAAAAAAAAATATATATATATATATTCCTTAAACTAATTGTCTAAACTATGACCATAGAAAATTTAAGATTATGTGTATATTATTTTTGTCTCATACTTTATATATCATAACAAACCTATACAGATTGTCATCACTTATTAGGCTTTCTCATTTTTCTAGTTTGGAAAATATCTTCATTCCCATATCCTTTTAACATCTTCTACATTTTCATTTTTTTTAAATAATTATGAGATATAATAGCATTATTAACAAATTTTCTCTCTGTTGTGAGACTTCTTTTCCTGGGATTCTAAGCAATGCTTATTCCCTTTTATGGTTCTAGTGTCAAACCAATATTTGATTAAAGTTTTACTGGGGAAGCAATGAATTTGTTGAACTTACTTACCAAGATAACTGAGGAGTTGTTGAAGTTTATGTATGACCAGAGGGCATGTACACTAGTTAGCCTGTACCCAGCATGGGTCATGCCTTCTCTTCCTACCCTTCCTCAGATTGTATATTTTAGCCCTACCCAAATCCAAGAGTCCATGTGTGATTAGGGCCAAATTACATATAGTTGGCTAGGAAGAGTGGCTGAACAATCCGGTGAGGGTCCAGTGACCTTGCTTTGCCTTCCTTTAATGGATGAGCACAACATTCAACAAGCCCAATTGTGAAGATGCTTAGCTTTGAGGCTCAAGTGAAATCGTGATGATGGTAGGTATTTCATGCAGAAGAGACTCCTATATAGCATTATCATATTAAGGGGACCCCCACATGTAGGCAGGATGGGGGCTCTTAGGCAGTCCTCTGCGTTTTCAGGTCCTCTGTCAAAGGGAAGCCAGAGGGAAGCCAGAACTTGGAGCTCTCAAAAACCATATTTTTCTATAAAAGTCTACTTGTTAAAAATACTTGGTTATTAAATAAATAATTTAAAAAAAAAAGTATTTCACCTTGAGATTGCCAAAGGACTCTATCAGCTTTACAGTCTGGGTGTGTTTTGTGAGATAGACAAGTAGGAAGCAGGCAGATCACGTGACACACTCAGTGCTGGTCTGCTGTACACTTCCGTTTCCCTAAGACGAATCCTCCTGAGACTTTGCTCCAGCTTGTCTGAAAGCTGGGTTGTGGTGACGGTGCTATCATTCTCATAGAGGTATTTGCGAGGAACAGAGATCTGCTATAAAAATTAAGTAGAAACAAGAAATGTCTTTGTATGAGTATAAATTACTGCCAGACTAAATTTTGTTTTTCACTAGATTAAGAGGACCAGAAAGCAAAGAGCAAAGAAAGATGAGGCCTAGGAGACTGCGGATTATAGACCCTGTCATGAATGACTAATGAAAGTTGTATGGCTTTTCGGTGCTGCAGAGAGGGCACTGTGGTTAAGGGTACTGACTGCTCCCGTAGAGCACCCAAGTGGTGGCTAATGTGGCTCACAATCTTCTGTAACTCCAGTTCCAGGGGATCCAGTGCTCTTCTGACTTCTTCAGGCATTGCGTGGGTGCACTTACATACATTCAGGCAAAACACTCATACACATAAAATAAAAAAAATAAAAATACTTGTCTACCATATAAGTATATCCCACCCTCTCCTTTTATGATTCCCTAAGGACAAAAGCAATAAAATTAATCTCCTTGACAACTATAATAATAACTAGTTGGTAACATGATAAATGCAGAGGCTGAAATCAGACAATAATGCAATGCATTTAAATATTTGCCACTTTTATTATTAAAACATATTACATATAAATATGAATGGTACAGCCCACTTAATTATAAAGCGGGACTTTAATGTTTGATTATCCAACAACCTTTAGCAAAAATCACTATAAAATTATTCTTGTAATTTATTTTAGTGGTTTAAAAAACATTCTAAAAATTTAAAAAGTAAAAGTTCCTGACACAAAGAAACCTATTTTGATTATATATATTTTCTGCCACAATTCTTTGTTGGCTCATTTGAAATATAGAACTCTTGAAATCAAGGCATTCTGAGAGCACAATACAAATTTAAGTATAACAAGCTGTGCATTATGTTTAATATTAAATTTGTTTATACCAAAAAAAAAGGAAGATGAAAATGCAACAAAACCAAGAGTAATACAAAAGATAATAAATAGAAACGTTAATTAGTTTGACTGACATGGACAGCCCATAACAAGGAGTATATAAGAAGTTGTCAGAAACTCAAACTCTTTATCTTGGCTTAATATCCATCCACCTTTTAAAAGTTTGCTTTCCAGATATTTGTAGAAGGCTCTACAAAAGCTCCTAATTTTGATATTCAGAGCTCTAGGATAAAACCTGATTTAACACGAATGACTATTTTCATGAAAATAGCTTTGGTTATAATGCTGATATTAAATGAATATATTGAATTTGATATTTAATATTTTTGATGGTTAATATTGAATGCAAACTTCACATGATGTAGTGTCACCTAGGAGATAAGTCTCTGGGTAAGCCTGTGAGAGATTATCTACGTTATGTCAAATGAGATTTATCAATTTACCTGTGGACCACACCACCCTATGATCTAAAGTCCTGGGGTGAATAAAAAGGAGAAAGTTAATTAAGCGGTAGCATTCATTGCTTCCTTTTTCCAGACTTTGCATAGAATAGGACCAGCATCCTCATGCTCCTGGTCCCACCATCATAAGCTACCACTCAAACCATAAGCCAAAATAAACCCTTCCTTCTTTAAGATGCTTTAGTCAGGAATTATGCCACAACATCAGGGACTTACTTGAACCAAAAAATTAATTACAGAGTGTTGCCAATGCTGTGATAATCTGTGTGGTTCTTAGTCCTTGTTTTCATGAAGAATGTGGGAGTTCATAATTTTAGAATGGAAAAGCTTTTGAATGGTGTAAGGAGAGCTTAGTATGTTTTTCTTTTGGGTGTTTGGATGAAAAGAAAGTGGAGAGAAATACAGAGAATTGAGGCCTGATTTATGAAGTTTCAAAGGAGAATGAAGACTCTATTGGAAACTATTCAGGAGAAAAATTTTCAAAATTTTTTATTTATTATTTTTATTTGTTGTGTATGAGTATATTGCTTGCATGAATATAAGTGCACTTTTGACATGCAGTGTCCACAGAGGTCAGAAGAGGGCTTTGGATTCCTCTGGAACTGGAGTTACGGATAGTTGATAGCCACCAAGTAGGTGCTGGGAATCAAACTCCAGTCTCTTGTGAGAGCAGCTAGTGCACAGAATTTGGTTATGTCCTATTTTTGTCCTGAGACTTTATAAAAAGTTGAATTAAAATTAATGGACTAAGTGCTTTGCTGGAGGAAATTTCAAGACATTATAGCATTCAGTTAGTGCAGTTACTGTTCAGTTTTCCTATTCAGGTAATAATGAGACAGCACAAAAAGACATGACACATGGGAGGTTTATCAAGGAAAGCTGTTTAAACAAGTTTGAATTTGAGGACAAAGGGAGTACAGAAGACAAAGCATTTGTTATTGTTAAAGAGAAATCTCCCTCTATTTTGGGTACAATAAAAAAGATGCCCTAAAGGCAAGACCCACCCATCAAAGGTTCCAGTTTTCCAAAAAGAAAATACACTGGAAAAGAGAAGTGATGAACTGAGAATGCCTCAGAATGGGTTATCTGCTCAAAACCAACTGCCCAGGAAGGTCATTTTACAGACGCAGCCACCAAAGTTTTTAGATCCCCCTAAAGTGGTTGTCCATGAGTTCCAGGCGACATCATTACATGGCAGGAATACCTGGTGGCATTGTGTGAGGGATATTGGTTTTGTAAATATGAAAGAGGAAAGACCAAAGGGGACATGACATCTTGCTCCATGGTCTCATAGAGTTTCTAAGGCCAAGAAATGTGTAGAAGGGTTGTCTTGCTTGCAAGGAGGTCCTGAGTGGCCACTATTGAGGCTATGAAGCTGAAACAATTTGCAGTGGAGACCTCAGTGTATTAGAGATTCCATGACAATGGGATATCTACTGAGGAAAGCTGTAGGCACTGAATGGAACTGGTCAAAGATTCAGGCAGTAGAGCTGGATGAGGCAGGTTTAGGTAATCTTTTGGGGGTAAATGAGATTCTGTCATAAGCTATAGATACTGGATACAGAGTTGCCCTGTAAGATTTGGTGTTTGGCTTACTGGGTTACAGGCTTTCTTTGATCTGATTATTACTTGATATGGCCCCTTCTCACCTCTGGAATTGCAATAATTGTGTCTTCTATATATAACTTCCTTTTGATATTATGGATGTTCACATAAAGATTATTCTCAGAAGAGAATCTTAAGTTTAGAACAGTGGTTGGAACTTTCAAAGACTATAGAAACATTTGAGGTGATTTTCATTATGTGATGGCCATGAACTTATGATATGCTTGGGTATGATGCTAGCAAGAGATGGAGTTGAAATGGTTAATATTGCCAACTTTACAGACACTGGAACACTGAGAAGTCAGGTCTCCGGGTATGCCTGGGGAAAATTAACCTAAACTATAAATAATGACACCCCAAAGACTGAGATTATAAACCAAATAAGAAAGAAAATGTAAGCTTAGCACTGGTATCTATCACACTCTGATTCCTGACTATGAATACCATGTGACCAGTAGTAGTCTCATGTTCCTAATGCTGTGGTATGCCTTCTATGATGGACTTCTCCTAAAACTGTGAGTAAGAATAAATCATTCCTTCCTTATTTTATTTGGTCACCTATATTGTTTTAGTAACCAGGGAAGTAACTATCTCTTCATACTAGTACAGAAAAAAATAATTAATATCAATTACAATAATCAACTACAGACAAAATAGACTGTTGATTTCCATAGGAAGAAGGAACATGTGACAGATATATTGCAAATGGACTTCTCTATTAGAGGAAAGTGAAGAAAATAATTTATAGAGATACAAATGCTCCTTTTTGATGAGTTAGAAACTCCAGTGACAGCAACTTGGGAATTCCTACTGATAATAACTTGGGTTTGATGTAAAGAAGGGCTGTTAGGTCACTCCAGATGGTCAGAGGAGGTGTATCAGAATGAAAGAAGTTGCTGGAAAGAATTTGTCACCATCAAATTATTTTTCAATTTATGACCTTCTTCAATATTGAAAAAAATGATGGAACCTTTACCTAAATGTCTGTATATGTTTTTATTTGGGGGGATTCCACTGTGAACTACTTGTAGAAAATTCACTGGAAAATATAGTCACAGGGAAGATTTTTCTGAAAAGAATTCTGATAACAAAGTAGTATATTAACCGATTGGAAAATGGAACTACAGAAAACAAATGACTTCTGTACCGTGAAAAACACCAGCATATCGTTGATGAAATAATATACAGAATGGATAAAAATTCCTTACCAACTATATATCTGATACAAGGTTAGTATCTATAATACACAAAGAACTAAAATCTTACCGGATTTAAGGTCTGCTTTGCATGACAGAGCTCATACCTCATATTGATATCAGGCCTATGAACATATGTTTGCACAGGGCACAGGGCATAGGGAGAGCGCAGTTTTTATTATGAAAAATGGGTATAGTAATAAACTGACGTTTATTGACATATTGTTATCCTTTTAGATTAATGCACCTATCAGCTCCTAATAAAGCAGCTTTCTTAGGCAGCAGATGATTAACATATAGACCCACAACTGGTCAACATGCAGAAATAAGAAGTTACAGACTGCTTATCCCTGAATAAGACATCTATATTTACTGCCTCCCAAGGCTCAGGGCTCAGGGGTCTTTGCAGAAGAAATGGAAAGATTGCAAGAGCCAGACGTGGTGAATGATGACAAAAAAACAAAGTTTTCCAGGAATCTGAGGAGTTACTCATATGAACTCACAGAAATGTTGACAGCATTCCCAAGTCCCATGTTATTTCAAGTCAGAAAAAATATCCCAGCATAGATATGGGAAAGTGGGTAAGAAACCTTAACCTTAACTGAGGAGTTTTTCACAACAAATGGCTGATGGAAGGGGGTTAGTTAGTTATATCTTTAGTGGAAAGATCTATTCTGAAGGCCATTTTGTGTGTGTGTGTGTGTGTGTGTGTGTGTGTGTGTATACATAAAGTATGGTAGAGTATATTTACTAATGGAGGTTCAGATAGTGGAAGGGATGTAAATATGATCCAAATATATTGTAAGAAATTTGAAAGAATTAAATAAAAAAAGAAAATACAACTTAAATCATAAAAGGAAATCCTGAACTACTTACTTCCTTAAAGATTGAATAATTGAGGCTGGAGAGATGGCTCAGTGGCTAAGAACACTGTTCTTGCAGAATACTGGGGTTTGAATCCCAGCACCCACATGGCAGTTAACAACTGTTCATAAGTCCAGTTCCAGGGGATCTGACAGCCTCTTCTATCCCCCATGGGCATTGCACCACATGGGTGCACTTACCTACGTGTAGGCAATACACGCATACAAATAAAATAAAAAGAATAAATAAAATATTAAAGATTCAACAATTGTTTTTTATCATGTCAGTTTCTTTGTTGCAACAAAGAATGCTCAATAGGTAGAGAAAATGGCATGTATTTTTCTGAGACTAAGTGACTGGTCTTAAATCACAAGCACATTCTAATAATTCTATGTCTTCTGCAGTGGAGTATCAATTTTCTGTGTTTTTCAATTTTAGGTGAAAACATGATACGTTAGATTAGCAATCCGAGGCCTCAAGTGTTCACAGATTTTTTTTTTTTTTGAGTAATTCGGAAGCCTCTAAAGTCTTGTTTCTCTCAGAATTAGAGCTGAGCCATATCCTCTATAAGACAGAGAACTACTATACCCTTAAGGACTTTATAGACTCAGACACATATTTTCAAGAAACACACCTTTCCATAAGAACCAGTTTTTTTTTTTTTTTTTTTTTTTTTTTTTTTTTTTTTCTTTATTCCTA
>NW_008335971.1:1132735-1166655 GCF_000622305.1 Nannospalax galili | reverse complement strand
TTATGGTCTCTCTGTGGTCCCAGATGGCCTAGAATTCACTATGCAGACCAGGCTGACTTTGAACTCACAGAGAACCCCTTGCCTCTGTCTCTGGGTGCTGGGATTAAAGGTATGCACCACCACACTGGGCTTCTGTAAGAACCTTCTTAATAAACCAAATACCCAGTTTCATTTCTGTTGCCCTGTACTGAATGAACGATTCTAATTCACAACTGCAACTCAGCTGACTTTCACTCTTCCCTACAGAAGAAAGTATCCTCCACCTGAAATCTTTCCTATCATTCACACCCCAAATTTCTGCTAAGTCAAGATTCCCAATCAAAATATGAGAGAATTTCAGTCTTCTTTAATTCTTTGCAGGACAAGTCTTGAAAGAGTTTACAGTGGCAGATTATATTATGTTTAATCTTCAATATAATAACCTTATTCTTCTCAGTGAATGTATTAGCAAAGAATTTTTCAAACCTCTACAATTAAGCTCTACAAGTCCACTAATTTCTTTCCTTTTATAAAAAATAATAGCAGTAGAAACAGCAATGCAAATCAGGTTCATGACCTACCGTTTTTCTGTCTTTCTTCCTTCTGTTCTATGGGACAGAAATAACTGTTTTATAATAAAACTTACTGTATACAATCATAATTTAATCTATTTTAAATATATTTAAACAGACTTTGGGTGGGGTCATTGTCACTTGCAAAGCCTATTTTCCTCTATAGAAATTTCCAATAGTATTTGAGGGATAGCTATGCTTTTTCAATCTGTTGCTTTGAGCACAAAGAGAAAAACTATGACTTTAAAAGACTACTAATAATTAACTGGAGATCTAAAGGACTAATTTGAATAGATTTTTTTAAAGAGGAAAGTTCATTGTGCTGAATTCAACTTATAATTGTACATGGAATATTTGCATATGAGAATTATCTGCAGTCCTCAAAACGGTGGGATGTAATTGGAATTCTCCTTCAGTATATCTGAATACATCTACATGTGCACAGTAAACTTGAAAAACAAGGCTGTAATGTAGAAAATACATCTATCAATTTCTCCACTGTACCTAATACAGAGCAAATGATTTATAAATTAAGGATTAGTCATCTCTCTACTTCAGCATTTTTATTTTATGATATACATAGTAAATAACATGACAATTACAGATTAACATACTATCAATCTACACAGTTATATTTTTAGAATGTGTGAGAAGCAGCTAAAATATGCTTTTAACTAAATTTACTAGTTAAAGTATATTACCCTGAGTTATCACATCATTTGTGTAGATTTCGAGTCTTTTGCATTCTGTTTCTGAAATTTTCTCCGCATAGAACTATGTCTAATTTCTTCCCCTCCACTACTGCCTATTGTGAGTTTTCATCCTCTATCCTTCTGTATTTATTTTTATTTTTTCACTGATAACTGAGAAAATGTTATAGTTTATTTTGTATTTTTTTAAATTGTGTATGTGTGTGAACATAGGTACATGAGTGCCCCAGATTGTGTGTGAAGTCCGAGTATAGTTATGGTGAGCTGTTTTTTTCCTTCCACCATGGGATCTGGAGATCAAATTCAAATAGGTTTCTATAGCAAAGACATTTACTGGATGAGCCATCTCTTTGACTCCAACATTTTAATTTTTACCTGTGTTGTATCATTTGGTATGAGTTTTTTAGGCCCACGTATATTGTAGCAATGATAGCATCTCCCTGTTTCTTAAGGCAGAATACTATATATGTAAATTATATAATTTTATTCTTTATTTTTACAGAAAACTTTTTTTCAATGTATATTGTTATTGACTTTTTGTGCATTTCATACAAAACATTGTAATCATCTTTATACCTCTTCCCTGAGCCACACCTCCCACCCCCCCGACTGGATTTCATGCATTCTGTCATACATGTTAAGAGGATAGTTCTCTTTTTCCTTAACAGTTTCAAGGTTTTTCTCTTTGTTTCTGGATCCCATCAAATAGAGAGTTTTTGTTGTTATTGTTTTATTTTTCTTATTGATTTGTTTTTATTTGTGTATGCATCTAACTTTTATTTTGCTTCATCTCAGAGCAGAAATAAATGATTTAATGACTTAATGATACAACTCAAGAATTTGCATAAAATAAGAATGAAGCAAATTCAAATCCAGTACACAGAAGGAAATAGTAAAACATCATAGCAGAAATGAATAAAATGGGAAGAAAGAAAACAGTTCAAAGAATCAACAAATCTAAGAGCTGGTTCTTTGAAAAGATAAACTAGACTGACAGATCTTTAGGCCAATCAACCAAAATAATAAAAAGAGAAGACCCCAATTAACAGAATCAGTGATGAATATGTAAACATTACATCAGACACTTAAAGACATCCACAATATTTTAAGGGAATAGTTTACAAGCGTACTTCATTAAATATGAAAACCTAAAAATTAATAAATGTCTAGATTCATCCAAAACACCAAGTAAAACCAAGAGAAGAAAGACAATTTAAGTAGGCCCATATAAAATAAGGAAATTGATACATTAAATAAAAGTCTAGGTCCCGATGGATTCACACCAGAATTCTACGAGACCTTCAAAGAAGAACTACAAACAACACTTTTTAAGCTATTCCAAAAAATAAAACAGAGGAAGTACTTCCAAACTCCTTCTGTGAGGCAAGTATTGCTCCAGTTACAAAATCGGGTAACAGAAAGAGAAATCTAGGGGCCACTATGCAACATTCTTCATCAACATAGACACAAAAAGTTTCAATAAAATATTTACAAATTAACAGAAGTAGCTAACAAAAAGATCACCCACCATAATCAAGTTGCCTTTATCCTGAGAGTTAGTGATGGTTCAACATACATAAATAAATAAATATAATAAATCATATAAATGGACAAAAATCACATGATTAGCTCAATAGATGGAGAAAAGACCTTTGAAAAAAATCCAACATGCTTTTATAATAAAAGTCCTAGAGAGAATATGATTGGATGGAAAATTCCCATAGTCAAGGCTAAAAATTTGTCTTAATAAAAGTCCTCTCCAGTGGGTAGTTATACGAGAAAATTCCTCCAGTACCATAGAAACATATTTACTAGTGCTTAGATACTCTGAGTAGATTATTTTTTCTTTACACAATTTTGCTTCTATCTATAATGGATATGATGACTGTCCCTGTTTTATTATCCATTTATTAAAAAACCAGGCATGTAGCAGCATTGCCAAAAGCAGAACTGATTAGTCTGTCCTAGACCTTATATTCCCATAGACTTTGGCTGAATTCAGATAATTTTACTAGGTAAACCATCAGACACGTTATTTCATAGATGCAAAGAAGAAAGGAAGTGTGTAGCTCTATTGTTCCAAGGACCAGATGATTGCGAGACACAAGCTAAACCTAGGGAATGTAAGAATATGTGCAAAAATTATAACTAGACTCAGAACCTCAGATATTTTCAGTCTCTTAAATTTTAAAAGCCAGAGATGAGGCTTTCTTAATGACTTTAAATACATTCTCTCTGCTAATAACTCAAAGCGTTTATCAAGTATTATAAATTATGAAAACTTTCCTAATGTAAGATTATTTTTGTTCTTAGGAGGCCTCAACTATTTAGAAGAATTTAAATAATAAAAAATTATGCAGATATAACAACCCAAAAGGAAAGACATTTATAGCTTAGGACATGGTTGGTTCCTTAAGGATTTTTCTGATCATTTAATGTATTTACATAAATCATAAAAGTTGTAAGACAGCAATAAAGTACGAATAGTTTTTTCCAACTGTTTTAACGTTTTCAAGAATTTATAGTTGATGCTCATGACTCTATGTTTAATACACTCTTATTTTTTTTCAGTTCTAGTACCATTTTTTTTCTTGACATCCTAAGAAACAGTGCTCCTGAAATTTACTTTGTGAAACACTGATCAGAGGGATTTTGGACTCATTTCTTTGAGGTCCTCTGTTTCCTTTATTCTATGGCTTGAAGATCTTCACAGTTCTTTAAATCATCTATTCAAAGTCTTTGATTTTTTTTTGAAACATTTTCTACATATATAGCTCAGCCTTATGGTGAGCCATTTTATTAATGTTGTTTAAAGGGACAGAATGCATGGAATGAATATAAAAGTTAAAAGGGGACTTATTAAATTGGCTTACACTATATGATCAAAGTAGTCCAAAAATGGCTGTCTCACAAGGGCAAAGCCAATAATCTGGTAGTTGCTCATTGTACTTCATCTGATATTGATGAACTGGAGGAATTTTGGAGAGCTGCTGGTCTTCTGTCTACATTGGACACCTGAAGAAATTGATTCTAATAGTGGAAGAATGCCAAAAGCAACAGGATAATAAACTCACCAGTTAGCGTGAAGACAAGCAGACAAAAAGCAGAAGCTGCCTCTGCCATGGCCTTTCATATGGGCTGTCACCAAAAGTCACCACCCACATTTAGGGTAGGACTTCTGGCTTTAAATAATCCAATCAAGAATGTTCCTCTCCATTTAGTTAACTCCAGTTGATCAAGACTAGCAATAGGACTACAGGACTAAAGGAACTAAATACTTTAAGGCCTGTTTATTTCCAGATAGTTCTTAATCTCAATGGGTGTCATAAAATCAAAGTAAGAATAGTCAGAAGATATAAACATGAAAACTCTCATACTCCTATTTTATATGCTATATAACAGAAAAATGTAGTCATAGAAATACCAGCCCTGAACTGTGCTTTAACACCTGTTAATGTTCAGAGTATAAATCACACTCTGGCTATACAAATCAAATGAAAATTAATAGCACTGATTTTTCTATAGCGAATATAATCCAAATGTTAAATGTTTCAAGTATGGATACTCTTACATAATGAAAGGGTGTCTGTTTTATATCTACCCTTTCAACAATATATGTTTTATGAATATATTGTTTTTCTTTTTCCTCCCTTTTCTGTTTTAGCCCATTATAATAATTACACAATTTTAAAGTTTTTAGGATTTCAGTGAAAATGAATCTATGCAGCATCCATGAGCTTCTATGACTAAGCTGCATAGCAATGTAAACACACCCAAAGGGTAATTTTGACAGAGACCTGTTATTCCACTTGACTTTGCACTCATTGTAAAATCAAAAGTATGTGTGTGTGTGTGTGTGTGTGTGTGTGTGTATTGCCTCTATGCAAGTGTACCTGTGTCATCCAATACTCACAGAGGTCAGAAGAGGGAGTAGGATCCCCTGGAACTGGAGCTATAGGTGGATGGTTATTATCCACCAAGAGGGTGCTGTGATTCAAACTCTGGGCCTCTGCAAGAGCAGACAGTGGTCTTAACCACTGAGCCATGTCTTCATTCTCTCTCATCTTCTTTTGTCTTTTTATATTTTCTGTGTATCTGGTGTGCAGGTTTGCATGTGTTAGGGCACACATGAGTTGGTATGTAAATAGATAGGTATATATGAATATGGAGGTTTAAAGTTGATAATAGGAATCACATTTACTTATTCTTCCAGCTTATCAACCGAGGAAAGCACTCTAAATCAAATCCAGACCTCTTCATATGGCTGATTTCATTGACTAGCTTGCTCTAGGGATCCCACCTCTCTTTTTCATTGTTGAAATAAAAGGCAGGCCTCCATGCCCACTTAGCCTTAGCCTAGATTCCTGTGATCTGAGCTTGCGCACCAAATACTTTATCCTGTGAACAATCTCACCAGCCCCAATATTTTCTAATTTTCAGAATCCACATATCATTTTCTGTAATTCATCAAAAATGTACAACTCAATAAAAGTAAGAGAGCTTATAAGCATATACATGGGGGCTCAGATGTAGCTCAGTTGATAGAGCACTTACCTAGCATGTATAAAGCTCAGGGTCTGATCACCAGTACTGCAAAAAGGTGGTCACGGTGATTTGAGTCCAGCATGGGTATATGAGACCCTATTTCACAAAAAAGCAAACAAATAAAAAATCGTAAAATAAAATAAAAATAAAAATAAATGCAAACATATATGGTTAAAATCTTAATGAAGATACAGCATTTTATTGTAAAATGATTTATCTCTCAGTTCATTAAGCTTATCTCTAAAGCTGGCATCCCTTCCCATGTGCTGGAGCTGTGGTCTCCTCCCATGACCAGATATGCGGTCTCCTGATTATGAGCCTGAGCCATGAGCTTGAAATGTGGTGCCCTCCAGTTAACCTGGAGCAGTATTCCCCTCATATGAGGTTGGAACTTTGGTCCCTTACCATGAACCAGAGTTCCACATTCCTCTGGGTAGACTGATGATAGAGCATAGTGGAGGATGGAGGACTTCCTGATTTTGGGAAACAGTTTCAATCTTCAAGTGGTGGCTTTCCCCAGAAATCCCTCCTTTGAGGTCCCAGGTTGTGCATGGCATGACTTTGCCTCCATGTTGGGTTTATGCTGGGCACAAGGGAGGTCTCAGTCTTTTGTAGATTATGGTCTTTTGAGGACTGATTCTCTAGAATGATCCACCCACTTCCCTGAGGGCTATTTGGTGTCTTTACTACACACATGATTGTGGGCATCCAGGTATTCATGTTGGACCTCTCCTTACCAAGAGGCTTTAGATTATTCTATTGCTCTTCTACAGTCTCAGTGTGCCGTGAACTGATGCAACAGAAAATGTAAAAATGTAAAATGCCTAATTGAACTTCAAGAGATAAAAATCACAGACAGGAAAGTTAGAAAGAAAGAAGAAAGGAAGAGAGGGAAAGAGGGAGGGAGGGAGGGAGGGTGGAAGGAAGGAAGGAAGGAAGGAAGGAAAAAAGAAAGAAAGGGAGAAGGAAGGAAAGTAACTACTGTCAAATTGTTTCCTGTTGCTATAATTTGAGTTTGCCATTCACTCCCTTTCCAAATTCTTCAACCTATACAAAGTTTTTCAATGTGTAAGTATGTTATTTCTTAAAGGAGACAATGCTAATAAAATATTTTAAATTTAAAAAGAGGGATGTTTATAGCCCTAAGAACCTACCTTTAAAAAACCAGAAAGTGTATAAATAAGTGAATGAACATTATAAGTAAAGCATCTCTAAACACAAGAACAAATCACACAAACCCAGCAGACTAGAAGAAATATAAAAGTCATAACAGAAATCAACAATATACAAACAAAAAAATAATTTAAAGAATCAATGTAAAGAAGAGCTGGTTCTTCAAGAAGATAAACAAGAAAGACAACCATTGACATAGCTAACTGAAACAGCAAAACAAAATCAACAAAATCAAAGCAAAAATTGAAACATCACAATGGACACCAAAGAGATTCAGAATATTATAAAGGAATACTTTTAAAAACTATGCTCTATTAAATGGGAAAATATAAAAGAGATGGACAAATTTCTAAATTAAGTGGAACCACCAATGTTAAATTAGAAAGAGATCAAGAACTTAGGCACATAACAAATAATGAAATCAAAACAATAATTCAAAACCCCTAACTAAAAGGACCTTGGTCCAGATGATGACAGAGCAGAATTCTAATAGACTTTCAAAGATCTACAACCAATCCTGCTTAAATTACTCAAAAATATAGAAACAGATGGAGAATTCCTTCTATGATGTCAATATTACTCCAATACCAAAACCAGGATAAGACAGTAAGAAAAAATGGTCCACAACGTTAATGAACATAGATGCAAAAATCTCAACAAAATACAAGTAACATACAGACATATATCAAAATGATCATCCACCATGATCAAGTTGGGTTTATTCCAGAGATGCATGAATGTTTCTATATACTTAAGTCAATAAATGCAGTACATCATATAAATCGACTTAAACTAAAAATGAAATGTCTCTCTGGATAAATGACATGCATCAAAATGTTTTGGATTGACAGATGAACCTAATGACAATAAGTGAATAGATACATGAAAAAGATAAGAAAATCACATGATCATCTCAAGAAATGTAGAAGGGGTATTGGCAAAATCTAACATTCT
Organism: Nannospalax galili; assembly: GCF_000622305.1. Lineage (NCBI taxonomy): Eukaryota > Metazoa > Chordata > Mammalia > Rodentia > Spalacidae > Nannospalax > Nannospalax galili. Next base: position 1,158,722 of record NW_008335971.1, on the reverse strand, counting down.
TTACACACTCTAACACAATAAAAACCTTAAACAAGTTTGGACTAGAGGGAATATTACTCAATATAAATAAGACTATAAACAACAAACCCACAGTCGATATTCTGAGTTGTGAAAATCTCAAAACATTCCCATTAAAATAAGAACAAGACAAGGCTGTCCACGATTCCCACTACTTTTCAGTGTAGTTTTAAAAAATATCATTAGATCAGTAAATCAAGTGTCTTAGCTGTGATAAAAACACTGAACAAGCCAGGCGTGGTGGTGCATGCCTGTAGTCCCAGCACTTGGGAGGCAGAGGCTGGAGGATCTCTGTGAGTTCAAGGCAGCCCGGTCTATGTAGTGAGTTCCAGGACAGCTGGGGCTACAGGGAAACCCTGTCTCGAACAAAACAAAACAAAACACTGAGCAAAACAAACTTGGAGAGGAAAAAGTTTATTTTAGCTTACATCTCCTGGGTCACAGTTCATCACCAAATAAAGTCAGGACAGGAACTTGAGGCAGGATCCTAGAGGCAGGAGCTGAAGCACAGAACATGGAGAAACATTGCTTACTGGCTGCTTCTCTGACCAGTGCTCAGCCTGCTTTTTTATACAACAAAGAACCAACTGCCCAGGAATGGCACTGCCCACAGAGGTCTGGACCCTCCCCTGTCACTCAGCAATCAAGAAAATGCTTCACAGACATGGCCACAGGCCAATTTAATAGAAACAATTCCCCAACTGAGGCTCCCTGTTCCCAGGGGTGTTAAGTTGACAACAAAAACTATCCATCACACAAGAGAAGGAAAGCAAAGGATTACTTACTGGAAAAGAAGAGGTCAAATTATCTGTATTTTCAGATGATATGATATTATACATAAGACATCCCCAAAACTCCATCAACAATCTTCTAGAAAGGATCAACACCTTCAGCAACATGGCAGGATACAAAATCAATTTACAAAGGTCACTAGCTCCTCTTTCAGTAGCAAGCAATCAGACAAGAGTTCATGAAACACTCCCTTTCATGACAGCCTCGAAACAAAAGTCAATGAATAAACTTAATGAAATAGCTCTACAATGAACTTTTAAATCTTTGAAAAAAGATACTGAGGAAGACGGGAGATGGAAAGACCTCCTACACACATGAATTGGTAGAATTAATATCGTGAAAGTTACCATACTTCCAAAAGAAATTTATAAACTCAATACAATCCCAATCAAATTCTTCATGACATTCTTCACAGATATAAAATAAAGGAAAAAAGAAAAAGAAATTCATATTGAAACACAAAAGACCCCAGAAAAATCAAAGCAATCCTGAACCGGTGTTGCTCAGGAAACCTCCTCTCTGAAGACTGGCTCCTTAGTTTCATAAAATACTATGAAGATTTCTAAGGCAGAAAGCTACTTAGTTTTTTCCATCCAGTGATAAGTTTGTGAACCAGTTAACCAGCTAAGCAAATAATCTCTACTGGTACAGCACTGGCACTTTTATCTTGGGGGGTAATCAACAGCTATCTAATTGGACTTTAGGCTCATTCAATGGGAGGGAATTCATTAGTGAAAATGTAAACACAGCCAAATATACATTGTTGTAGAGGTCATAGATCCTCGAGAAAAACCTACTTTTTCCAATCCCTAGAAATATGTAATTTCTTATTGCATTCTGAATAAATATTTTATATTTATAGACAAATATTCCTCTCACCATTTATTACTGATAATTCTTTTTGCAATAGATGGAGATTATTATAAAATTTCCATAACTTGTCCAATACAAAGAATAAGTGGCTATGAGATGCCCAGTCCTTAATGACACCTCAACAATGTACCTACTTCAGCTAAAACTCAGGGGGTATGCTGGAAAATAGAGGTGGGAGGAGTACAAATGCATCTCTCTACTCTCATGAGTGAAGATTCCTCATGTAACAAATGGTGATTAACCCAGAAAGCCACAACTAGCCAAAGTTCAAGTAAGAAGAGACTGAAAAGTGCTTATTCCTGAATAGAACACCTGTGTCTAACCTTTGTCATCCAAGGCTCAAGGACCATTAGCAAGAGGTGGTGAAAAGTTTGTAAGACCCAGAGGTGGTGGATGACCACAAGGAAACAGAATGCTTCAGACAGCTGGAAGTTACTCTTATGGATTTACAACGACGACAGCATGCACAAAACCATGCAAGCTCAACACAGAGAAAATCCCAGTGTAGATGTAGGGAAGTGGGGAAGAAGCACCAACCTTATCTGAGGAACTATTGCCAATCAATAACTTCTAGAAGAGGAAGAGATGGTTTTCTCTAAGGATGTAAAACTAGGTAGTTTAGCTGTTTCCATGGATGAGTACATACTGAAGGACATTTGGGGACACAAACGTGGTTCAATAGTCCTTCACATATATGACAGAGTATATGGAATTCAGTGGGAGGAGCTACAAGAGGAGTGCAAATAGGGAAGTGTTTCCAAATATGATAAAATATATTGTATGAAATATGCAAAAATTCAGTGAAAATTATTTTAAAAATTAATTAGTTAACTAAATCCTAGCATGAAACATAGTGTTCCATGCTTTGCCCAACTAGTATGTACCCACTAATAATCATATGTATGCATAAATGAAAGTCCACAAGATGAAAAGCATTATCTGGGGCTCATATTTCCATAAATTAAATGTTTGAAAAAAATAACCTATAAAGAGAGATGTGCCTGTGTCAAGCAACTGAGATGTGGTCTACAGGCATGAGTTATCCACTGATTGCAGTACAGTCAAATGTCTAATCATCATGCAGAAGAATTAGGTGACTGTGAATGACTACTGGACTTTGAGTAGCTAATTCACATATAGCAAGATATGTTCCAGAGGAATATGATGAGAGAGCAAGCTTCTGGAAGGAGAGGAGGTAAGATGGCATCCCATAAAGGAAAGAGATCTGTAATTTCCATTTCTAGGTGAATGTTACTTAGCATTTTGATAGTAATACTGGGTCATAAATAATCAAAGTTCTAGACTTATGAGGCCTTAGAAATATAATAGTCTCTCTTATCAACATGCAGCAAAGTCAGAGTGAGGTACCATAACATAAAGAGTAAGTAGGCAACGCGTGATTAATATATATATTGCTTTTTAAAGAAAATACCTACTTGTAGTGTGTGTGTGTGTGTGTGTGTGTGTGTGTGTGTGTGTGTGTATGAATGAGAACCACATGCATGCAGTTACCTGTGGAATCTAGAACAGTACATCAAATCCCCCGGGACTGGGTTTATAGTTATGCTACCCATGTGAGTGCTATGATAAGAACTTTGGTCCTCCGTAAGAGTAACAAGTGCTTTAAACTGATTTTATGTCTCCCCCATTTTCTTTTCTTTTTGAGACAGGGTGTCCTTGTAGTCACAGCTGACCTGGAACTCACTGTGTAGACCAGGCTGGTCACTGTCTCACAGAGATTCACCTGCCTTCTAAGTGCCGGAATTAAAGGCATGCACCACTATGTAAGGCTAGCCCCATGGGCTATTTTAAAAAAAGAAATTAAAAACATTTTTATGTTTGAAAATTTACTTGGATGTATAATAACATATTTGGATATGTAAAAATTTGAGTTTGTTGAAAACAGTGTTTTGAATAACAAGTCTCATTATGCAGCGAAATAAACAATCTAGAAACCAAACACAGAGCTATCATTGGCTCAATGATTTTACAATGTATAACAATAATTATTGTCACATATCTGAGGCCTGAGTGCTGGGTGGATTAAGGAAATCATATTTGTAAAGCCTTTTGGAGTTCTCCTCAGGAAAGATTATTAATATAAAACAGATTATTATTATTATAGTAAGATGTCTCCCCCAAAGCAGCTTATACAGAATCGTTGCTGGCACATTAATATCAACTGAACTGAGCTGCTCAATAGTATTATGTAGGCTTCATGGAGAGGGCATTAGTTTACATATTAAAATAGTTCATAGATATTATTAAAATTCAGTTTAAAGCATAGTTTGGATATAACTTGTAAATGAGCATTTGAATTTGCATATGATTATTTAAATGCTTAGTTTTCACATTGATGATTCAAGTTAAAAAATTACATATAATGTGAGAAACATATTTTTGAGGTAAAAATTTGTCTCTCAACATGTGTCTAAATCATTGCTAGACAATTTAGCAATTGTCTGCCTGTCTTTCTGTTAGGATGTATGTCTTGTTGGACTTTTAGAATACATAAATCTGGGAACTGGAGAGATGGCTCAGGGGTTAAGAGCACTGGTTTCTCTGCAGAGAACTGGGATTTGATTACGAGCACACACATGGTGGCTAGCAACCATCTGTAACTCCAGTTCTAGGAGATCCAGTGCCCTCTTCTGACTTCCACGAGCATTGCAAAACATGGGTGCACTTGGATATAGGCCATAAACATACACATAAAATATGATATTAAAAAAATACATAAATTTATTCTTCACTAAAATAACTCATATATTACAAAATATGTGGTTTGTTTCTGCACACCTTTTATTCTAATTCTTTATAAAACAAAATCCTGTAATACTTATTTTAAATTTGATGATAATTCTCATAGAGATTGGATGTACAAGTTGAAGATACCTGTTCCTTTCATAGACATGGTTAAAAAATATCTTTTTACATAATTTTCTTACATTTATACAATTATTATGAATGTAATACATGGCTGAAAAGATATTTTAAATCGCTCCATACTTGTTACTTTTAAGTATGTGTATACTTTGCTTTTATCATTGTTATGACCAAATACAAGTCTGTCAGCATCTGAAAGCAGCTCATGGTTTAAGGAAAGCAGGAGAGGCTTGTGGCTGCAGATGCAGCTGGATGTGGCTGGTTCTTCACAACTTAGCAGTTCTGGGAGGAGAGATGGAACAAGAAACAAAACAGAGCTATAAAACCTCAAGGCCTTCCCTTAGTGTGAGAGACAGGCTTGAGCTTAGGGTGAAAGTCTTATTGACAGCCATACAGCAGGCCCAAGGCAATGGCCCATCTGCTGGAGCCACAAGGAATACCTTGTACCATTTGCTCCCGTTGGCAGATCATGAGACTGATGCCAGAGCTCACCACTCCCTAATCACCACCCTTGGAATTCAAAATTGCAACACTGAGATATTGCAACAGTCAGCATCACGAGGTTGCCAGGAATCCAGGCTCTGTAATCTGAAACCCAGTATGCTAATGAGGCATCTTACCTGCTAGTCTGTGATAGGATGTTAAGTCTGCTATGCTAATAGGATGCTAAGCGTGTTATGCTAATAAGGTATCCTACTTGCTGTGCTGTGGTTGGACCACTACCCCTATATAAGCTTGTGCCTTCCTGCAATAAACCAGATCTGTGTCACTGAACCTGGTTTCCTGCTGACACAGTCTCCTCACCAGCCCTGGGATCCCGGACTGGGCAGAAGCAGCGACAACGGAAGGTAGCACCAGGCGAGCAGAAGAGTGGCCTCAGCCCAGGGCAGGCAGAAGATAGGCCTCAGCCCAGGGCGAGCGGAGGTGCAGCCTCGATGCCTGTGAGCACGAAGGAGCAGCCTCCGCTGGTGGTGACCACAGCTTAGTGAACCACGTCCCCAGTGAGACTTCACCTCCTTAGGTTCCCATGATTTCCCCAGTGAATTCAAATAATGATCAAACATTGAAAAGCATGAACATACAGAGGGTATTTTATAATTCCAGCCATAACATACTTTCATCAAGTAGAAAAGCAGAATGCAAATATTAAAAATGTGAACTAATTCTTGAATTTCTTTTTGTTTCTTATAAAATCTATCTTGAAATTGTGAGTGCAATGTAAAGAAAACATAAAGCTGAGAGAAGATAGGTGAATATTATGACACCTGGTCCTGTTGACCATTGACAAGATGCTGTTTGGTAGATATTTAACCTTAATCATCAGTCTCAGTTTCTTTATTTAACTAGATTTATGAACTTCCTACATATTACCATGTGGTTAGATACATGAGACAAAAAGACAAATGGACAATGTATTGTCTTAGAATCTTTACATTTAATCCATGCTCTCATTTACTTCAAGTCTGGATCTCTCCAAATTCTTCATGAATCACTTAGGAATTAATCAAGAAATAATTTTCACCATGCACTGTAGGCCTCTTGTTCCACAGAAATTTCTGTGAGTTATATAACTAAGCACAATAGTTACAACTACCCAGAGGGAGACATCCCACAGTAGATTTATGATGTATCCTAAAAAAAAAAACTTTGGCTGTCAACATAAAACCCTATTTAATCTGGAAACCTAGATTAAGCCAATTCCTCCCATCATCTATGGAGAAATCTCTCTGAGACTATAGTTGTGAGAGAAGCACATAGCAGTTAGTGCTCCTTCTCACATAATTTACTTATAGTTCTAAATCTGCTCAGGCCAAATGTCAGACAAACCATTTCATTAGATGATGGATTGTTTCAAAATGCTTAAACTTTTTAACAGTGACTCTAATTTTACTCACTTTATGAAAACCTGATAAAATTGCATAACTTGATATTTCATGATCAAATGTTCATCATTAAATTTTTAGTGAAGCAAAGAGTTATTTTAGAAATGATAGTTAATTTTCTGATCCAGAAATCACAGACCCATGCAAAGTCAGACAAAAATGCTTAATAAAACTGGAGAAATGGACAGCAGGTCTCAATTTTAACTAAAGAATTATTGGCAACTGATTGCTGCTGAGTGAGGGAGAGTTGATATTCTTTAAGGGAACGATTCTAGATAGGCTGACTAGACCCCCACAGATGAACTTGTACTGAGGGACTTCTGGGTATATTAACTTGAATAAATAAGATTTAACATATGTGAAAAAATGCATTAAATTCTGTAAGGACGTGCATATGGGTGAGAGGGTATAAAGATGATTAAGATGTTTTGTCTGATGTGTATAAAGACATACATAAAAAGGAATCACAATTCTCTTCCAAAATATCATTATTGGACTCTTGTTCTTTTACTGAAGATTAATCAAGGCAAGAAGGGCATTTTTAAATATGATGATGACAGACACATAGTGCCATAAGAACTTCAGCGTTATGTCACTCAACTTAGTAAACAGCTTGTAACACCTCATCTTGCTGAAAAGCCTGCTTTTTCTGAGACTTTCTTGAAATTGCTAGCTTTCTAAATCTTCCAAATTTTTCACAATAATATTTCGAACTGCCGTCTGTTATATCAACAGTCCACAGAAGCTCACTCTGTACTATGCCTTTGTGGTTGGCACTCTGAGCTTAAAATGGAAAGACATAAGGGAAGAAGGATCTGTGGGAAAGAGGTGAGGGAGAGAAACAACAAAAATGAAGTGCAAAGCTGTTTGACCAATGAACCAGGACTACCTTTGACTTATCTCTGAGGAATAGTATAGCACTTATTTGATCTTGTACAGAAATACTCTCGCATGACATGTCCCAAGGTTACCTTAGTTGTTGCATTCTTAGGCACAGTTTAATTTCTTAATCAGTCCCCCTACTATTGACAAGAGTGACATAAAAGACCTAGAAACATTTGGTGAACTCTTGTGAAGCCAGTATTCCTCACACATATCTTAGACAGTGTCTGAAGAGGAAGAAAAAACTTCAAAAGAACAACTCTGTGGCAAGTACTCCAGCACTTTGGGCCTTAGTACTTCTCTATGATAATGTAATCTTCTTTTACCACATAATCATATCATTGGGTGTTGAGGAAAATGATTTTCAGCAGCCTAAATTCTTTTCAGTGACCTCCACTTAGATCAAGGTGGATCTTTGTATTTGCACTGAAAGGAATTTCAGAAGAGGCCTGGATGAAACAGAGTTCAAATTTATTAAAAATAAATCTTAATAAGAGCAATGCAAGATTTGAGTTTGCAAAGGAGATCTGTTATATTCCTTGGTGACTTTTGAAGTTGTACCATAAATGGTCCTAAGGAACCTTCCTTATTTAGTAACTGAGATTATAGGTTGGACTACTAACATGCACTGAATGAGATTACAACTGATAATATAAAATCCTAGGTCACAGGGCTGCAGAGAATTTAAGATGTTCTTACTGTAAACAACAATTTAGTCTTGTTTGTAAGATTTCTAGAAAGTATCTTGAAAAACTGTAAGGCTGTACTTGTAGGTCATAAAGCTTAGACCTCAACCATGACTCACCACTATTTAACATTCTTCTCTGTTGAGAAGAAATATTATCCCTATGATGAAAACCCTCAGAACAAATATTAACTGTGCTGAAATTCTTGATTTTCAGCTAGTGAGAGGCTTCCTTCAAATAGAACCTTTGCCCTTCTTACGTTTCCTGTACTGTCCCTGTCTTTCTAACCTGCTTCAGTTATATTGTTTGTTTTAAACTAAGTGTTAGACTACTTACACTGTGGAACTCAGTGTGCTCACATTAACTGCCTGATCATAGTTGAAGTGCCCCTGAACCAATGCCAAGTAAAGTTCAAAATTTAAGAGTTCACAACTGGGTTCTGATATTTGGCGATTGGGTCACAGGAGCACTTAAATGTATTTGAAGCAGTATTTAAATGTCTCTGCTCAAAGGAAATAAAATATTTTGATAAAAAGGTTTTGTGAATAATTTATATATGGATAATTAGTAGGAGATAAACTTTCATACAGTTACAAAATTTAGCTAATTGTTCACTTCAAATAAAATAGAATGAGAATGTTATAGGTATGGATCAGAGTTTGGCTAGCACCTGCTGAAGGTTACTGTCCCAGGAGAAAGAACTGCACCAAGGACACATAGTTACAAATAGAAATACAGATAGTATGTTAACAAAGGGAAAACACACCCAAAAAGGGGAGTGAGCTAGTAAGATGGAGAAAGACATGCACCCTTAAGTGCTTGGCCACAAAGTTCATGATCCTTTATGTCACTCACACGGCACCCCCTCTCTGACATTCATACATTATGGGCTTTTCTGAGTAGTCTGTTTATTGCATGTTGTCCAACTAGGGATAGATTTCTAGTTCTCTATGAAGTATTCTTTTGTTTATTACTCTTGATGTTGTTACTTTTTTTACTTTTTTTTTCTTTGAGACAGGGTCTCCTTATAGCTCCAGCTGGCCTGGAACTCACTTTGTAGACAAGGCTGGCCTTGAACTCACAGAGATCTGCCCTCCTCTGCCTCCCAAGTGCTGGGACTAAAGGTGGCCACCACCATGCCAGGCTACTTTTTGTCTTTTTGCAACAGGATATCTCTGTAACCCCACCTGTCCTGGAGCTCCTTATGTAGACAGGAATAAATTTCATCTCACAGAGAGTCACCTGCCTGGGCCTTTTCAGTCCTCGGGTTACAGTTGGGCTCCACTCCCAGCACTGATGTTTCTCTTGATGACACTGTTTCTAGTCTCTAATGCACCCAAGTTTCCTACCAATACTAGCCTGGAAGAAATCAAGTCCCTTTAAAAAATGTTAAGTCTAGAGCTGGAGAGATGGCTCAGTTAAGAACACTGGCTGTTCTTGCAGAAGACCTGGATTTGAATCCCAGCACCCATATGGAAGCTAACAACTGTCCATAACTCCAGTTCCAGGAGATCCAATGGCCTCTTCATTCCTCTGTGGGCATTGCACGACCTGGGTGCACTTACCTATATGCAGGCAATACACACAGACAGATTAAAAAATAATAAAAATAATAAAATATTTTTAAAATATTTAAAAGATGTTCAGTCTTTGTTGTAAATACTTGTTAAAATTTTAATCTAAGGAAAAAAACCTTAAGTTTTTGAATGTGAGCTCTTTGGCCACCTGATTGATTAAAGTTTTCTTTGTGAGGCTGAGACAACAGAAGCAACAGAAGGATAACAGCAACTTGCTTGTCACTCTAGCCAAATTGGTGAGTTCCAGGTTCCACAGTGATAGAGACCTTTTCCCAGAATGTGATATGAAAACTTACTGATGAAAATACCAGATACTGACGTCTGTCCTCCACGCACAGGTGCACACACCTTCACAACCATCCACCCAAATGAATACACATATGGACACATATGTTCATACAAACAAATACACAAAAGCGTTCCCTTTTGTCTGATTGTCTTTAGCAGGGGATATTAAAGAAACAACCCCTTCTTTGGTGAGCTTAATTGCTTTGAATACTTCATAGACATCCCAAAATAACTCCATCAGTCTATTAAATCTAACATGATCATGGCTACTGTTGAAAACATGGCTTCTACTATAGGAGACTTTGCTCCAGTTGGATTTGCTCCAGACAGTTCCATGCATTGCAGGAGATTCCACTCCAGACCAAACAACCCCCAGTGAACTTTAGATATCTTGCTCTGCAATTAATCTGGATGATCTCACCAATCTTGTAGCTATTCATGAATAGGACACAGTGGCATGGGGAGGGAACATCAGGCACTTAGAAAATAGATCATGATTGGCAGGAAGAAGGTTGTGCAGATGTGAAGCTTGTGACTGCTGAATTGAAAGCACTGCACAAGCCTTTCCTGTCTTTTCTGGCCATAATAAACTTACTATTTAGTCTCTTCTGCTCAGTCTAAACAATGTCTTCTGTACATTATCTGCTTCGTATTGTAACAATGATGTTCAATGAAAGCTTTCTTGATCATTTACTGAGTGTTTGTGACCTTTATTATGTGTTTTTGTACGAACTTGTCCTCCGTCTGGCAAGCTAGACTGGAAAGCAGTGAATGGATGCCTTCTTCTCAAGCTTGGATTTACCCTCTTGCTCTGATCACCACAATGGAACTTTCCAGAAGAGGGAAGGGACAGAGAGATAATCAGTCACGCCTTCTGTCCAACCAGTTGGCCTGAGTGGTACATTGAGGAGGAACTAAGCATAGGGACAGGGGAAGACAGAGAGAGGGGGTGGCCTTCACTATTTTGGGCAGCTGCTGGGAGGGCACAGGGGTATGCCCACCCTTCTGTTAGTAACCCCCTTACCCATTGATCTGTATGGAAATCCAATAAATTCTTTAGTTCCCCAAACTGTACTTTGGAGAAATCATACCTCATTTTGCTGTAGGCAGTGTGGGAAGAGGGCCTGGACACTGCACTTACCTTCCAGAAGGAATTTTAGCAACACGTGTTCAGTGATAAGAACTACTTATAAGAAGACTAGGCAATCTCATATGCCTGAAAGTCCCTGGGATCCCAAAGCAGCAGCTGTAAGGCAGTAAGAGAGTGAGACCCAATGCAATATGACCCTGAGGACTCCTAGGGCTGTATGTCTTTGGATAGCTTAGTAGTGAGATGCAGACAGATGAGTTCCAGAGAATGACCAGAATCAGGGATTTCAAAGACTACAAAGAACTATGGTAGTATTGATAAAGCATAAGACAGCGAAGAAGTGGGACTACAAAACACCAGAAGTTGTGAAGAGCCAAGACCAAAGATGGAAGGGGCCTGCAAAGAGCCAAGCAGCAGAAATGCAGACTATGATCACTGAAAGGTATTCCATACAGGACTGAGTGGGAGCTGAGAACCTTGATGTCCGAAGCTCGGGGCTGTAATACTAGTTGCAAGGTAATGGGCCATTAGTAGTCAAGACCATACCAATAAGTCTCCATCTTGAGCACGAAGTGTCATAATCCTGTGGCTTTAGAAGCCCAGTACTGTAGACCTCTCTCATATTCTAGATCCATCAGCCTCTGGGTTTGCAACCTCAGCCCATAAGCTTATGGAGTTCAGGGCTGTAAATACTAAAGGATTGCTCTTAGCTTTTAATGGTACACTTATAAGTAAACAATGAGGACTCAGCTGTCTTTAATAACTCATTAATTTTTTGATTTTTAATTTGTTATTCTTGTATATACTGTGCTTGAAAATAAATATTTCTGGAAATATCATTATGGACCGTGACCCCTCACATTCTTATGAACATGATTGCGTAGTACACTGGCACATCAGACAACTCATGGCCAAATGAGCTTTATCACTTGAGTATTCTTCTATTTTTCTGTAGCTTTCTTACCCCTCACGATTATAACTGTGGTTCTGAGGTCTCCGGTGTCAGCACTATCAGAAATCAACACTCCAAATCTGAGTAATCAACATCTGTCCTTACCCACTGAACACTGGCACTGCAGTGTTTCTCACAGAGAGCATTTGTAATGCAACCAGAGCTCTCCTTTTTGCCTAGGTGAAGGGAACATCTTTTGGGACCTTCTAGGAAACATAGTCAACAGTCCTACATTGCAGAGCAAATATAGTTTGAACTTTATGATTTCTTCCTCAGTGTTCCATGATCTAGATTCATTTTTGATGCTGTAATTAAAATATCTTGATAGAAAGAGCTTAGGCAAGAAAGAGTTTTGTGGCTTAAAATTCTAGGTTACAGTTCATCATAGTAAGAAAGTTACAGTGGTAGGAATTTGAGGTCTCCAGTCACATCCACAGTCAAAAGCCAAGAGAAATGAATATACTCATGAGTATTTGCTTGCTGTCTGGTTTACTGGTGCTCAGGTATTTTCTCCATCTTTTAAAAAAAACACATTTATTGTTTTTATTTTACATGTATGAGTGGTTTGCTTGCGTGTATATGAACTTGTGTCGTGCAAAGCTCAGATCCCTTGGAACTAGAGTTACAGAGGGTTGTTAACTACCATGTTGGGAATGGGAATGGGAATCAAACTGGGGTACCCTGGAAGAACAGCAGATGTTCTTAATAGCTGAGCCATCTCTCCAGGCCTGTTTTCCCTATTTTTACAGTGTTTGCTCTCCTGTCCAAAAATTTGTGCTGCCCACAGTATGCTGGGTCTTTCCACATGAATTAAGGCAATCAAGACCGTTGACCAAAGACACTTCCACAAACAGATGTGATTTAGACAATTCTTCATTGAGATTCCCTTCCTAGATGATTCTAGATTGAATCAAGCTGACAATTAGAACTATCAAACTAGAGGTCAAAATTATTCTGACTTTTTCACCTTATTATTTCTAACTTTCATCATAATCCAAGGTGATATTACAGATAATTTATTAGTACTAAGTTAAATTTCCCTTAAGTAAACAGAATCTTTGATTAAAAAAAAAACTGACCACATCAATATTTTCTCTACAGTCCGGGCTTATTTCACTTGTATTATTCTTCTATTCTTCCAACACACAAAAGTACTTATCCAGGTTCATCAGACATACTGCCAGGCTTCTATTCTTTTTGGCAAGCAGGCTATTTCTACTTGGCTCTCTAAACAGTGATCCTGACTAATGACCTGACAACAATGACGGACACCATAGTCAAACCTCAAGACCATCTTTATGTGAGAAATTCACCTCTAATGAGGTCACTGAACATTTACTCACAAGGGCATTTTTCACATCTGACACTGAGCTGCTCTGATGTTTGATATTGATAGCCTCATATTTTTCTGTCAGCTCTCTCATTCTCAAATCCTGGATTTACCTATACAATGTGGTATAGAGACCTTGGAGAGAATGGCCATTAATTGTAATTGTCAAAATTGGTACCTTTTGATTGGTACCAATCACACCAGTGTCTTAATTTCTAGGAAACTCTGACCTAAACCTGTGTAGACTAGTGTCTATTTAAAAAATGCTACAGCCACTACTGGTTTTACATTTCTACAGCACACCTACTTCATTTTGCCTTGAGTCTATGATATTCTTTCTGAAGGCCTTCAATATCAGTAAGAATGACAGCAGCCCTTAGCTATGAACGATCTCTCTTGGAATAAACCAAGAGTTACAAACCCCATAGATCCAATACATTTCCATTTACTTGTACCTTATTCTGATTATCAGATCCTGAGCACTGGTACGAAGACCTTGGCATTTGTGCCATGCTTTCTTACCACTTACTTTCCAGCATCAGATTGTTTTTCTTGGGCTGTTCAGGTAGAACTTGATACAAATCTTTCAATGCTAAAAACTTCCTAGGAGTTCAAACTAAACATCATCTGAGAATGGTACAAGTAAAGCAGGAACAGAAGAAAAGTCAGTGTTGCTAACAGGGTATCATCAACTTTGTGTCATTAAGTCATTCTTATGAAGAACATTAGGAGTTTCTTTACCTCTCAACAATCCAGGTCTGGAATGAATAGCAAGGGATTTATCTGTTAATTTCTTCCATTGTTGGACAAATCTTTGTCTCTTTAATGTTGAGTATGTGAAGATGATATGATAGTTTTATAGAGTTTCTTATGTAAATGGTAACATTCAAGAGTCGAAGGAAAGGTGAGCGACACTTCATATGAATGATTGGTAAAGTGTTGTTTGTGTTTACTTCTTGGCCTATAGCTTGACTAAGTCCACAGATGCTGTGGTATCTGGTTGATGTAGAAAAATATTGTCTGGAATATTGGCTGGAATGATAGTCATATAAACCACAAGTTTATGAAATTGCAAAAGTGAAGTGTCTTACGCAAACAGATCAACCCAAATCAAACAGAAAATTGATATACTTTTCCTTACATTCTCTAGCACTATGGGTTTTGACCATGCAAAGGAAGATTTCATTCCTTTGTAAATTTGCTGTATCTAGCAAAGCTTTTAGAAGAATATATTTCTAAGTGTTGCTACAAATATTTTAAAATACAGTGCTTTTAGTACTTTTTCTTTTTTTTCAATTAAAAAAAGTTTAAATTTATTTATTTACTTGTTTTGCTTGGTTGAGACAGGGTTTCATAGATTCCAGGCTGGCATCAGGGATACACACATGATGACTTTAAACTTCTGTTTTTCCTGCTTCCACCTCCAAATTTTAGGATTACAGGAAAGCTTTACAACATCTAGTTTATATGGTACTGAAAACTGAACTCAGGCCTTTCTGCCTTCCAGGCAAGCATTCTCTTTCCTTTTTTAAAATTTGGAGACATTAATAACTGGCTTCCTTATTATCAAGCTCATTTAGTTTACTCCCATTTTGGCTCTATCACATTCAAATTTTTAGCATATGTACACATAGAACAATGTATTCATACCCCCCCCCCCAAAAAAAAGTGTGTTCTGTACATTCTATACCTAAGATTATACCATGCACTTTTGTTTGACTTATTATATGGAAACCTAATAGTTCACAGATAGGCACATTCATGTAAGGCTTTTTCAAAATTCCATTAATGAAGATTTAATAATAGAAAAATTTGTCCTGGTGTGGTGGTGCATGCCTTTAGTCCCAGCACTTGAGGCAGAGGCAAGCAGATCTCTGTGAACTCAAGGCCTGCCTGATCTACATAATGAGTTCCAAGCAAGCTGGGGCTACAGGGAGACCCTGTTTCAAAAAAGGGAAAATAAATAATAATGGAAAAATGTATTTTCATGTTTTCTTCTAATGGTTATAATATTGTAGAAATAAATACCTAAACAAAGCCTAAACTGAATAAATACTAAACAAAATCTATAGTAATAATATTAATTTTGTTAATAGAAGTAACTTTGATGAATCACTTTCTGACTCTATACTAAGTACTAGCTCTGTGTGGCTGATTAGTTCTTCAGCTAGCCTCCTGGGAGGTCCCCACAGTTTTTTAATGAGGTGTTCTCTCATAGCTACTATAGACATTGTTGAAATTTTTAGTTCTGTCTTGGACTTGTATTTTTATTTCTTTATTTTTCTTCATCATTTATCATAGAGGATATCCTCTATGAAAGAATGACTGCTTTTCTTAAAACATGAACATGTTGCTAAACTGTACTCTTTTTCAGTTAATTTCGGCCATTTTTTTAGCACATTCTGAACACATTTCCATTTTTCTTAGTCATTTTATTATTTCACATCTCATCAAGTCTGTTGTTTTTGCTTTCTATATTTATACATTTATTTTTATTATATACTGTGAATGAGGATTTAATGAAGAAATAAGTAATATTTAATCAAAAGATCAACACCTTTCATCTTTTCATTTCATGTCAACCCTGACCAAACCAAACCAAACAAAAACAGAAACAAAAACCTACTCTAAGAAATGTAAGAAAAGTGCCCTGTCACATACAGAGTGATACTTTCTCTGCTGGTAGGATATTCACCTTTTCAATTACATCAGATTTTTCAAAGTAACCTATATAATCAACGTGCCAGATGATAACATGCAATTATAGCCAATTGTAAAAATTGCATTAATTTAGTAGGTTTTTATTGTCAGTTGAGAAGGATCATTTTTTGTTGAGAAGAATCTTTTTGAATCATAAAACATCTACAAATAATTTGATAAATTTTTCAATAGGTATCAGGACGTGTGGCTAAATTTTGCCATCAAACACATTCTGAAAAATGCACCCCAACACTTTCAGAAATTGCAAATTTGTATTGGAGTCTAAACATTTTCTATTTTTTCTTAAACTTTCTTCCAATAACCCATATTGAATTAGAATAGGAAAAATAAGCATAATTTTCTAGAGGAAAATGAATTTTTATTAGGATTTTTGTAAGGTCAGGAAACCTGATGTAATGAAACAATATTTTAATCTATTTTTGTAAACATGACCATGGATCAAACTGAGCAAACACTTTTATATGAAAATGTCGATAACTAAGACTGAGATAAGTCAAATGGAATTATTGAAAGTGAAAATGTTGATTCTTTGCTACCTTTTATAATAGAATAGCTATGATAAAATTCAATTCATAGGGTAACTTCAATGATGTACTAAGTTATAAAATGTGATACTGTGATAATGTTGAAGAAATTGGCAATAATTTTAGCTCATGTGGTTTCTGTCCTATGGGTAATTCTTCATTTGGTATGACACATGTACACTTGCCTCTGACACATGAGACCCTGAGTTCAATCCATTGTCTTCTCTCCCCTTAAAAAAAGTAATTTTTAATAAAAAGTTTAATTAGAAAACAGAAGACATGAAAGGATTCACTAAATCTTTTTAGCTTCATTCCTTTCACAACATTAAGAATATTTTATTTGTTTAAAAAAAAATTTGTGTGTGAGTATAAAGCCTCCATGTATGTAAGTGCACCCATGTAGTGTAATGCTCCCATAGGTCAGAAGAGGGTGTTGAATTCTCCTATAACCTGAGTTACAGATGGTTGTTGGCCACCATGTGGGTGCTTAGAATCAAACCTGGGTCCTCCTCTAGGGCAACCAGTTCCCTTATCCTCTGAGCCATCTCTCCAGCCATCATTTACATTTGAGGCATAATATTTTGATGTGAGAGAAACAGATTTACAAGAAGAGGATATATTCCTTCACCTATAAATTTTGATTTCAAATACGGAATCCTAATAAAGTCATGTTTTTGGCCTGTGCCTCTTCCAACATACATTTTAAAGTGTCTATTTCTGGCATCAGAGGTTATGATATAAATCACTAAAAGTATTATATATGGCAAAGTGTTAAATTGTTCCATTGTTCAAACTATAACTATAAAATGTGGGACGTTTTTGCATCAAAAGCTCTTTTCACAGATGAACTAAATGCATAATACCTGAGGCTAGACAGGTCGAAGGACATAGGGCAGAGTCTAATATTAGTTTTGAACTAAATAGTTATAGGAATAAATTGACTTCTAATGACTTATTGTTATGCTGACGGATTAATTTATCTCTGACCTCTAATCAGAGATTATTCCTTATGCAACAGATGGTGATTAAACACAGAAATCCATAATTGGCCATTGTGTAGAGAAAAAGAAGTTGCAGAGTACTTATCCCTGAATTGGACACCTACATCAGCCTTTACCTCCCATGGCTCAAGGATCATTGCAGAAGGGAGAGCAGAAAGATTAAAAGAGTCAGAGGCAGTTGATAACCACAAGTAAACACTTAATTGGTCAGTAACTCATATGAATTTACAGCAGTGACAGCATGAACAATTACCATTAAACTCAGTTCATACAAAGTCCTAGCATACACATGAGAATATGAGTAAGAAACCACAACCCAACCTATGGAAATTTTGGCAACCAATGGCTACTGGGAGGGACAGAGACAGTCTCTTTTTGTTTCAAGGATGGGAGTCTTGGTAGGATAACCAGGTTCCCAAATGGAAGCACTCACACTGAAGGACATTTGGGGACACAAAGTTGATTCTCTGTAGGCCTGATCTGTGACCCAGAGGATGTTCCTCTGACCCAGTGCTGACAAGCCATTGACCTGCCTCCTTCTCATGCTCTGCAAAGAAGCCACTCCCTTTCCCTCTTCTAGCCAATCTGTTGAACATAGTGGCTTGCACAAGAGGAGCTAAGGGTATAAAAGCTGGGAAAACCACTAGGCTGGTCTCTCTCCATTTTGTAAGGCTATCCAGAACCACAGAATTTGTGTCTGGGTGTGGACTTTCGAACACAGCCTTGAATGGGGGGCACCTGCTTGTCTGTAAGTAAACCCACACACCCCAAGCTCAGTTAGCAAGTCCAATAAACTCGTTAAGATTCTTGAAACCTGGGTTTGGAGAATTTTTTCCTCAGGCCGTTGCAAGGACCATGGGAGGAGGGGATTGGATGTCAAGTGCATCTCCCAGCAGTGAATTTAACTATTTGACTTACAGTATCTCTATCTATCTATCTATCTATCTATCTATCTATCTATCATCTACCATCTATCTATCCATCTATCATCTATCATTTATCTATCTATCTATCCATCTATCTATCTATATCTATCTATCTATCTACCTATCATCTATCTATCTATCTACCTATCTATCTATCTATCTATCTATCTATCTATCATCTGTCTATCTATCTATCTATAAATATGGACAAATATAGATATATATTTTAGAGTATAATACATACATAGAGTACATTAAATTGGGCAGGGAGAAATAAGGAAGGTTGTGGATAGAGGACGGGCTCTAAGCACCAGCAAATTATGTTGTGTGAAATTCTCAAAAATACAATAAAAATTTAAAAACAATGAAAAACTGCCCAAAACAAAATATACTCATTGACAGAGAGGGAAGTACTGTGGCTTATTTAAGTGCCATATAGAGGTTTACATCTTTTTAAATATTTCATTTATTATTTTTATTTTATTTGTATGCATGTATTGCCTGCATATAGATATTTTTAGATAGCTATCTTATGAAAAAGCTAATTCTATTTTCAGGTGGCTTATTGTAAAGAAATTTAATAAGAAAAAGGTAGAATTTTCAATGCCTTTAAGAATGAAAATAATCTATGTGTATATATTCTGTATTAGCTGTACTATTAAGTTTATTTTATTTCTTCACTTCATTATAGATTTATCCTAACTTTTGATGCTTTTCTTTACTGATAATAAATCTATTCGAAGATAAGCATGTTCAGCATTAATTCAATAGAATAAGATGGATGCATTTGAGGTTCTCAGTGGCCCTTTTTATTACCTATACAAATAGTCTAATGATTTATCACATCAAAATGGTGCAGTAAACTGTAATAATGGATCTAAAGGTCTATGGCCTTTTAAAGAATATATGAAAACCTTTTGGATGAATGATTAATACACAGAACGTACAGAGACAGATGGTGCAAGATCTTTGACATTATACCATGTTAGTATTTCAAACCAGTTTGTTATAGAAAAAGGTCACTCAATATTAGAGACAGCCTGTAAGAAAAAATGTAGCCCCACAGAAACTTGAAATAAAAGTTGCGAATGTGGTAGGAATTCTATTTTTATGATTGTGGATGGTTGGTGAATATATTAAAAGATCACAAACATTCACTTATAAAATGATTTTTTGGATTCTTTTATTCAATTCTTTATCCTCAGTTTTAAAAATAAAGTGTTACTTATACTAGGTACGAAAAGAATAACTATAAATGAATATATAAAAAATAGCATATACATTTTTTCAAAATCAATCTTCAGTACAGAACAAAAATAAGCTTTATGAAAGTGTTAAACAATGTAACAA
The DNA here is from genome assembly GCF_000622305.1 of Nannospalax galili. Lineage (NCBI taxonomy): Eukaryota > Metazoa > Chordata > Mammalia > Rodentia > Spalacidae > Nannospalax > Nannospalax galili. The sequence goes on along the minus strand of NW_008335971.1, from coordinate 1,138,943 downwards.
TTAATATTTAATCCATTTTCATGGGTTAAGACTAGTCCATATTAACAAATAATCTGGTCAAACAGATAACAGGTTCTATGCAGTTTAAATTAAAATATCAAAAGAAACATTTTTTTATTTGTTAATCTCACTAACATGTGTTAGTGAAAGAACAAGAATAGTTAAGATATACTTAAAGGATCCTTGACATTTGCCCTATCTGATACAATTTCTATTTATAACTGTTGTTTCATTTTGTTTTGTTCTGTTTGTATTGTTTGGTTTGGTTTGGTTTGGTTTTGTCTTTTTGAGACAAGGTCTCCCTGTAGGCCCAGCTGGCCTGGAACTCATGGAGATCCACCTGCCTCTGCTTCCTGAGTTTTGGGATTAAAGGTGAGCACTACCACACCCAGCTACTATAACTACTTTTTAAGAAACTTAGCATATATATATATATATATATATATAATTTTTGAGAATAATTATCTTTGCATTCTTTCCAATAAACCCATCCACCACCACCTATTCCCATGTTCCACCACTCCCTCTCAATACCTTGTTTAATTCTATGTATGTATAGTGCACTGAGTCCATTTAGTGGTACTGTGTGTACCTTGCTTAGAGATATCCATTTAGGATAAATAACCTCTCAAGAAGTTATTCCCTGGAGAAAACTGATATTCCTTCCCTCCATTCACATTGGCAGGTCAGGTGGTTTTGTCACATTGTGGAGATATTTACCTCATTTTTTTTTCTGTTATGGTGATCTGGTTAGAATACCATTTGTGGAGATTTCATTGTTGGAATTTCCCTATCATGTCTGGAATGCATTAACTAGCAGCAGGTGTCTTGTACCTCTGGCTCCTACATTGATTCTGCCTTGTCTTATGCAAAGCTTCTGGAACCTTATGTTTGTGTTGAGGATGTGTCACTTAGGAATGGGCGTCATTGCACAGTCACTTGCTCTCTGCATTTGACCAGTAGTGGAAATATGTGATAGTCTCCATCTCTTGCAGAAAATAGCTTCCTTGGAATTGGAGTGATGACTCAGCTGTTAAGAACAGTTGCTATTCTTCCAGAGGATACAGGATTGACGCCCAGCACCTACATAGTGGCTAGCAACCAGTTGTAATTCCAGTTCCAGTGTATCTGAACTCCCTTTTCTCACTTCTGTGAGCAATGCATATACATGGTGCACTTACATATATGCACACCAAACATGCATAGTCATAAAATGAAAGAATAAATATTTTTTGAAAAATATCTTCCATAACAAGTGGTGAAAGGTACACTTGTCTATAAATATAAGGATATATATTTAGAATACACTAAGAAATCACATTGGTCTGTGGAAGTGATAGAGGTATGTTTTTCGCTAAGATCTATGATCTCTGAAGCCATGTATATTTGGTTTGCTTACAGTACAAAACATGAATTTTTTTTCCAATTGAGCCAGCCTTATGTCTGTTTAGACAAATGTTGATTATTCCCAAGTTAAAAGTGCCACTACTGCACCTAACTAGGTAGGAAACTTAACTAGTTTTCTCCCTTGGTAACTTGCATGGTATCTTCTTGTAAGGAATGCTGAAAGGATCAGTGAGAATTAATAAAAATGACACACTTCCTGCCTGTTTTTTCTTACTCTCTGGTAGAAAGTTCTTTTTTTTTTTCCTTTAAGGATGCTCTAGTATTCTTTCCAAACCCTGTTCCTCTATGTTCCATGAGACTTACATGTAGAGGTTCCACTGTAGATGTGTCACCTAGGGCTAGGCCTCTCTCTGACATATATTTTTTGTGTGTGACCAATTGTGGAACTCTGCAGTAGCCTCCACTTATTCCAAAAAGAGGCTTCTTTGATGAATGGCATATATTTAGCATATGTTAAGAAATTTCATTTGTCTGGAGATATGACAGAGAGCTGGGTTTTCTCTAGGATCTATGACCTCTACAGTCCTATAAGTAGAAATACACATCTCAACATCTGGACCCATAAACCTATCAGTACCTACTTTATTTAAGTTGGCCAACTCAAATATGGGTAGGGGAAACCATTAAATACTTAATATCAAGTATCTTCCCTGTGAATGTGGGATTTGGTTTTGTGACTGCCCTTCTGGAGAGCTTTTCTTTCTATGAATGTGTGTATTTTGTGTATAATTTTATTTAAATTTATTTTTAATTATTTATTTAAGAACCACATACTTAGAAGAAGCATTTCATTAAGACAGCATTGATATATTTAATAACAATTTCCTGAACTAAGATGCATCTCTTTCAGAATTGGCTGTAAGATTTTAGGTTTACAGTTGAATTATTACAGTTACACAATACTGTACTCCATATAAACCCTATAAGACATAAAATTAAATGAGGTTTTAACCTTTAAAAAAGATCACCATTTCATTATTAAAATATACAGTTTCATACAGAAAAATTCATTTTTAATGCAGTTGGCATTAAGATATTTGTACATGTATTTCTAATCTCTATGTATCTGATTATTACTAGTCACAGTTTGTTGCTTTCTGAGCTCCTTGCCATCTGAGCATGAATATAAAGTCATCAGGTAGATTTCAATGGTAATGATTTTCACATCTACTAATTATTAAGGAGCAAATTTTTATGCTTTGAAGAATTATTTTTTTAATCATTTAAAAAATTTTAATAACTACATGATTAGAAGAAGCATTTCACTACAGCTTTAACATATTCAGTGACACACTACAGAGCAAGAGTACATCTCTTTTACAAGTGGGTGCAAGTTTCTACATTCACATTTGAAATAATACAGTTATACAATATTGAGCTCAGTATAAGCCCTGTAAGACATAAAATTGAATGAGTTTTTGACCTTTAAAAAAGATCTCCATTTCATTTTAGAATATATTCTTCCTTGCAGAAAACCTCATTGTTTTTGCTACTAACACTGAGATGTTGGTGCATGCATCTCTAATCTGTATGTATCTGATTATTACTAGTCATACTTGTTTATTCTTGGATCCTTGGTGCCTGTGTACATGTATAAAGCCATTTGGTAGATGTCAATGGTATTGTTTATCATTTCTACTAATTAGCATGATGTAAATTTCCATGCTTCCTCCTCAAATATAGTACTTTTTAAAAATTTGTTGATTTTGTGCGTGTGTGTGTGTTTGTGTGTGTTTATCATACAGTACATCCCAAACCTTCTTATTCAACTATACACCCACTTCCCAGATGGCACCCTCCCATAACCTACCCCCCCCACACTCTTGAGCCCTTATGCTCTGATATCCCTGCTACTCTCTGCTGTGTTATCAGAACCCAGCATTCCCCATTACTTGCCCTTCTGGTGAGTCTAGTCAGCCTATCTAAAGGTCTTTGTTTTAGGAGGGTCAGCTGTTCCTCATCTAGCAGCAATCAGTTGTCAATATTCCTTTAGATAAGATTGGGGTCTGCTGTTCATTTTCCCAGTTCTATGCTGGGTTACTATTTGGGAGTCCCTTTGGTCACCCTGGACACCAACTCAAAAGAAGGTATCTCCTATCTGGCATTGTTGCTTGTTATGTAGCCTTTAGCTATACATATGGACTCTTAAGAAATTATATTGGCCCCATTAACCTTTGGTTATACTTTCCTTTTGGGTGTTTAAGGCCAAACGTTGGCCCAGATAAACCAATTTATTTTAACTCTTAAAGTCGTTTGAGGATCTGTTCCTCAGTGGTCACATGGGCTTGGAAGGAGCCCCTGGCTCCTTTCTTTTACCAGTTCCGCCTATGTGAAGATAACTCAAAGTTCCTGCTCGACTATGGTTGGCTTCGCTTGGAAGCACGGAGGAAATGATTCCTCTGTGTTGACCTACCTCTTTGTAGACTGGACACTGGTTCAAGTCCATCTGGTGGAGTCTCCTTGGCCTCCTTGATCAAGAGGACAAATGACCCACCACCATTATAGTACATTTTGAGAGATGCTCAATGTCCCCTGGAAGTAGTTGACCTAGGAGGGCAATGAACAGAAACTGTCCTTTATGTCCTTCTGACTAAATTATTATAGGCCTCAAAGCATGCCTCTGAAACATCCAAGAAGGTTAGTTCCACCAGACTGGTATTTTTAATTACTGTGTGTCATGTAGATAAATCTTGGACAAAGACCAATAGTTCTCAGATAAACCTTACCTAGACATATATTTCTTAATCTGCTACTTATAATTTGTCAGTATGTTGTAGGAGTAATATGGTTCCCTCTGGTTTTCAAAACTAGCTAGGCATTATTTATTGCTCACATTGTCTCACCCCTCCATCATTGTTTACCCACTTAAGGTGCTCCCATTTCCTCCCTTTCTCCCTTATGAATACCCTTCTTCTGTGGCCCTTCCTCTCTTGAGCTCCTTCTTTCCCTTTATCCCCTAGGTTCCTTGTATACCCTTCCCTCTGCCCTCCCTTAAACTAACCCAGTTTTTATCCATGGGTCTCCCTGTAGCCCAAGCTGCCTGAAACTCAACATGTACACCAGGCTGGCCTCTGTATCTGACTGCCTCTGGCTCCCAAGTGTGGGGATTAAAGACACATGACACTATGCCCAGAATTGTGTTTAATTCTTTTTTTTAATGTCTTTATTATTTTTCACACAAAATAAACATTTTTATGTAAACATTTTTGGCCATGAATAGACACAACTAAAAAGGCTAACTATTATAAGATTTGCTTTACATATAAATATCATTTTGGAGAATAGGAAGTTTGGATCTTTGTACAACAAAAAAAATTAAGAAACAAAATACAAACAGGCACTGTATTCCGAATATACACAAATGTGTATAAAGACAGTACACCCATGATATTGCTTACTTAGGTTCCTTTATGAGCATAATTCCTTAATCATCTTTTTGTGATGTATGAATAAATATCAAGGTATATGAAATACAAATTGCATTTATTTTCACAATAGGAATGTTATACTAAAGAAAAAGACCTTCATTGTCTAAATTTTAAATGTTTCAAGAGTAAAAGGCAACCTGAATTTTTATTAACCTTTTAAGTAGGATCTTCCCAAAAGGGTAGATTATTGTTCTCTATTTGCACTGAGACCAGGTCTTAACCTGGATTAACATGGCATGAGCAAGAGAGTATAGGAAATAAGTATCACCGAGAATACTCACATATATAATTCAGTCATCTGAAGCATGCTTTTCCTAGTGATACAGTAAGCCTATGAACCACCAGTAATAAAGGAACTGTAGACCTCATGTACTCACGTAACCAATAAGTAGTCATACTTATTTGTTAAAATTTTTCAAATCCTTGCTCTGAACACAATTTTAGTATACCTCATAAATAAAGTAGATCAATTCTTTGTGTATAGATATGATTGTCTTTCAAATTTTGTTGCTCTATTCTGGCCTGAGATTTTTTTTTTTCTGTAATAGGCTGAGAAAACAAATTCAAGTATAAACCCTAAACAGATACTGATGTCATTCACAACATTTGATACTATGAGAGCTAGTCTTCAGGGAGAATGCTTCTAGGTCACTTCCAGCTAAGTTGCTCCAAGTCTTATGTTCAAAGTATTTCCTGTCTTCAGCAATAGGGTCTCACTTTCAAGTTCTGGTAGGTAATCAAGGTCTGTGGAAAGAGTCAGCATTATTTTGGGAGTCTCTTGGACTATCCCAACCAAAAATTCAAAGGGAAGTTTCCCATACCGAGCAATGTTATTTTTTCTTACGTAGCAATCAGCCATACACATGCACTCTAATTTATTTTCCATGTGTATTTTTCAGTAGGCTTATAAATAATACATTTCCCTTTGGTTTTCATACCATTTAAGTATTATTTATCTCTTTCCTCTCTTTGCCTATGTATAATCCTCCCGCCTCTATCCTCAGTTAAAGTATTTCCATTTCTCCATTTCCATCTTGATAATTTCTGTTTCCTGCTATCACCCCTTGTAACCTCTTTCCTCACCTTTTCACCCATGGTTACATGTACCATTTCCTGTCTGTTGCTCTTATATCAGGTGGTATACGTAAGATCCACAAATGAGCAAGAGTATGTGTCATTTGTATTCTCAGTCTGGGTTACCGCACTTAGTATAATAGTTTCTAGTTCCACCCGTTTACCTGAAAATTTTTATTTCATTTTTCTTTATTGCTGAGTAGAACTGCATTGTGCAAATGTACCCATTTTCATTATCAATTCCTCAATTGAAAGACATTTAGGTTGCTTCATTTCCAAGATATTGTGAAAAGAGCAGC